>NW_010397553.1:2093-7277 GCF_000710305.1 Buceros rhinoceros silvestris | reverse complement strand
GCGGGGCTCCAGCTTGCACTGCTCTCTGCTCAGGTCCCAGCTGCAGCCACCTCCATTGCGGCTTTAGAGTGATTCCGCTGCACGGCGTGCGAGGCACTAGCAAACCTGCAATGGCGAGATGGGGTGGCAGGATGGAACAGCTGATTTTAATTATTTTATATATAAATAACTTTCGGATAGTTTGCAAGTTTGGCAATAGCTGCTGGCGTAGCAATGTGACCTTGTTACTCTTACCCCATTCCTCTGGGTGTTTGTCTCACTCACTTGTTTTTCTGTATCTTAAATTAGATTGCAAGTGGTCGGGGAACGGGCCGGGGCTGCCTCTGCTCCTGAACGGCCCTGCGGGGTCATACCGCAGCAGGAACAAATAGCGATAAAACATCGGTTTGGGACCTGTTGGATCCGGGAGGGTATGAAAGCCCGAAATGTTGTGTTTTTCCCCAGGGTGGTGCAGTCTTGCCGCCCCACATGAGGCTCTTTGCCGGCAGCAGGGCCTGCCGGCATCCCCCAGCCTGCCTTCAAAGGGGGGATAGAAGCACGAGGAGGGGCAGGGGGGGGACGAGTGTCCTGGATTTTAGCACTTTGGGGAGTTTATTAGTGTTGACAGTGTGTGAACTTGACATCCTTTGTAATAATGCGGTTTTAAAATCTGCATTATTCATGCACACTTTTTGAATACAGGCCCACTGTGTAAGTTGGGGAGGAAAATTAATTAAATAAATGTCAGCATCCTTGAAGAGCACATGAGATTTCACATTGCAGGATAGCGGCTCCCGCTGGTTTAACCACCGGAGGGAGGCAACACTGGGAAGTTGGGGAGGAAAATTAATTAAATAAATGTCAGCATCCTTGAAGAGCACATGAGATTTCACATTGCAGGATAGCGGCTCCAGCTGCTTTAACCACCGAGGGGAGTAACGACTGGGAAGAGGAATGTCTGCGCTTAGGTGCATATCCTTTCCTCACTCTTAACTCAACTCCTGATGAAAATTTAAAAGATCAGTTAGAGAGAAATGAGTCCAGCCACACAGATCAGTAATATTTCATATTTTTGTTAATAATTGGAGTTTGTTCTCCTGCTCTGTGTTTATGGCACAAATAAATTATCCTGGATGGTTCCAAATGAATTTATCATGGGGAAACACCCTTTTACTCTTAGGTTAACATTTAAAATTAAACCATAGAGCAGATGGCTAAGGATGCACTGGCTGGATAAGCCAGACAACTGCACCAGCGGATAGAAATGTAATTACACCCATGAATATTATTTGCAAGAGTAACTGATGGTTATAAAAGTTGCGCTTCTTCTGAATCACACAGCAAAGCCAAGGTACAGTGGGACAAGTAATGCCAGGAGGGCTGAATACAGAAAGGAAATAATTTTTTTAAGTGAGTCTTGTAGATATTTCTTTGGAGGAGGAGCTGCCTCTGGTTCTATAGCAGGAGGCTGTGCCCTGCCAAGCTGGGAGTGAGCAGGACTGGCCAGGGACGCTTCTACAGTGTCACCCAAGCTGGAAAGAAAAAAGAGTCGTTATTGCAAGAGAAAATGCTACTTAAAAAGTATGAAAAGAAATAAAAACCTGCTCGTTAGGTCAAATTAAGACTTTATTCTTATTACTGTAGTTGTTTACAGAAGTCCTTGCAGAAGGAATGTGTCCATCCCTGTGGTGGCGATCACCGAGCTTATGGTCAAGCACTTGACTTGCTTGGTGCTTGGTGTTTACATTATCCTCCAGGTTATCAAGGAGCTCTCTTTAGTTTAACACGTCCATGCAGGGCCTTCAAAGCCTTCAAAGTGTTTGCGTTAGGTGGTAGAAGCCTTTCTCCACAGCAAAGCAGGGGAGGGCAGGATCCCAAGAACTCATGTCAGTGCCAGTGTAAGTATCGGGAGCTGCTCTTCAGGTGGGTGCAGCGGGTGGCTGGGACGGTCTGTGATGCGATCCATGTGTAAAATAAAATGAGCAGAAGGGAACTGGGAGCGCCGCGGTGGTTTCGCACAGGTCTACATGGCGTATGCTCACTCACAAAGTCAAGTGTACACGCAGTCCTTGCAGCACTCCAGTGATTTTGAATTGCTTGACATTGTGGGAGCACTCCAGCCTCGGTCTCTTTGAAACTCAAGAGCCTCTGCGTTATCTGAAGCACAGCTTCGCTCTAAAACCGAGGCAAACAGCATCCTTGTCTCCCGGTACCCAACACGAGGATGTGTTGCTGCACACAGTCAGTGTGTGGGGCAGGGGGAGAAGGAGGAATCGGTGCAGGCAGGAGAGCCCGGCAGCCCCGAACGCGCCTTCCCACTAACGCTGAGAAGCAACAGAATAGGATTGTAGCCCATGAATGTCCTGTCACTGAGAAAGGGGAGTTTAGAAATAGCCCCAAAGATAAAGGAGGGCATTTATCCCCACAATTGTTTGGCAGAAAAAGCAATTTACATAGTCTGCTGATGGTCAATCAGGAACATGCGGCAAGGGGCCTGCTGGTTGTCTCGGACAGAGCTGACGGTTTTACTGGTCAAGTTTTGTTTCAACTTAATGAAGTAAGTACTTTGCCCGCGTCCAGGCGCTGGCAGGGAAGGTTTGTAAACTCCTTGCCTTTGTTGGGGTGACTGAAGTATTTTTTTCTCCCTTTTAACCAGCCATTTTTGTTTTTTCTTCTCGAATCCATTGCCATGGACAAAGGGTACGTTTACTTAAAAAAAAAAAAGAAGAAACTAAACAAAAAAGAGGCTGTAAACCTAGTTTGCATCTTGAGCCCTGAAAAGACCATTTTTTATGCAGAGGAAGAGGAGAGCCTTAGAAAAGGCAGGAGGCAGGGACGGAGGACGAGGGGGTTGGGAACTGGAGATTTATGGCCCTTTGAAGGCGAGCTGTTCTGCTGAGCATCCTGCCCAGGCGCTGCGGCTGAGGCAGTGGCTGGACCAGGGCTGGGACCTGCACCTTGCGGAGAGCCCGGACGCAGCAGGAACGAAGCGGGAGGCGCGGGTCCTGCTATGTCCGCCCGATTTCTCGCAACGCTGCGGTTTCAGAGCTGACGACCTGGGCCTCCCAGTGTCAATGAAATTACACCCACCTTGGCTGACGCGGATGTTTGGTGTGAAATCATCACACAACCTGAGGTTTTTCAGATTGGGTTTGGTTTTTTTTTTCCCCTTGATGTGGAAACGGTGGTTGCTGTTTGATACCAGCCTACTTTGGAGCACAGCAGCCTGCCGGTGCTCAAAGAGAGGGGCGTATCAGCACCCCCAGTCCTGCCCAGCAATACAATAATAATTGAAGATATTTAAAAATGTATGTATCTTCCATCTTTCCCATATGGACTCCTTAGGCAACATGACCTTATGTGGCCATTATCTGACCTCTCTTACACTTGGATTACTCGGTACAAAGCAAATTTATGGTTGTTTATTCTCTCCTCCTATCAGCTATTAGTGCCTAATCATATGGTCTATCGATCAAGTGATTAATCGCCTGCCTAAAGAGGCAGCAGGTCCCGGGGAATGCTGCACTGCACCAGCCTGAACTTCAACCTCTTATACAAACCGGCAGAGTAAAGGCATTAGTCACTGCCTGCAGCTTGGGGTTGGTATGCCGCGGGAACGCCGGGAGGTAAAGCCCACGGCTTTCTTCAGCAGCTGACTTTGTATTTCCCTTTCTTGATGGATAAAACTCCACCTAGCTGAGCGGGCATACAGTTGTAAATGGGATGATTTCCAATGCATCCTATAAATAATGATCAAAGAGGAAAATATGTGGGCCTTATTACAACAGTGCCCGCTAGTGCTGCTATAATTAAGGGTCTGTCAGCATTTCTATTATAAACCCTTATTTTCAAGGGTTTGTAACTCGGCCATAAAATTTTGCTCTGACTGAGCCTTGGCATAAAATGTCCCAGCATGTGACCAGTTTTTCTTGTTACCAAATTGTTAAAAAACTAGCGATCAGCCCCGTTTTAGTTATAACAACATCCATGCACCTTTGTGTTTCAGAACCACTTTGACTTCTTAAACAAGCAGCTTACTATTAAAACGAAATTAGCATTCGAAAATCAAAAGCGGGCACCAAGCCCCTCTGCTCTTGATTTTACCCAGCCTTGAAAGTGAACGTGTTGTTCTCTTCTGCGTGTTGTTCCATTGACGGCACCCCCACTGTTGCCGTCAGTGTAACGTGAGATGGCCAACATCTTGCAAGGGTCTTCCAGGGGCGCTTGGTCCTACCCTGCCTGGCTTTGCAAGGCTCTCTAGTTCCCTGGCAGGTACGTGTTCAAAGCAGCAAGTATTAAAAACAGTAGGTTGACTTGAGCCGTTAACTCTTCTGTGTAAATCCAGAGTAACTGGGTGTGGGTGCTTGGTGTGCTTGGGTTTAGCCGGAGTGCTGAACTGCCTTAAGTGAATTTACTCATCTCTCCATGATCCGCACACGTTAACTCCTGCTAATGAGAATTACGGCTTTGTCGAAGGGGGGAATCTAGAGTTCAGGCTGAGTGAAACTGGGGGAATTTCACTCTAAAAATGTATATTAAATTTTAAAAATGTGCAGTTGTCATACCTGTACCTCTCCGGTTTCAGTGGGAGCATGTTCCATTTCCAGACACATGTCCTTGATGTGTTAGCAGAGGACAGCAAGTTGGCTCAAAAAGATGCAGCCACTTAAAAACATTGATTCTCCCGGGACAACACGCCAAAATGCAAAAATAAATTAAACATAAGCAGATGCTGTGCCTCCTTTCCGGTTTTTGGCTAGCACATCCCATTGTGGGACTACTAGTGGGACAACTGAGAATGACTGACATTTACTCAAACTTTGGGCCTTATTGGACTGCCCTGGCAGAAGTGATAAACATTCAGGTTTATGCTAGTATTTAATCTGAATGTTTCGCCGACTTAAGGCATGAGTTTTTAGTTTTGTGCCAGTTTTATAGTATTTCTCTTTTTTTTTAAATAAAAGGACCCGATTGAGTTTATTAGCATTGGCTTGGATTTTCAAAGGAGCACAAGGGAAATAGGGACCCAGCTCGTATTGAAAATCCCAACCTCAACCCTCACCCCCCCATCCCCCCCACCCCCCCAGAGTTCCTACTCTGGCAGGGATCCCGCAGCTAAGCTCTTTCCATTTCCAGAAAAATCATTGAGCTGAGGCTAAGAACGCTCATCTGGTGCCTGTCGAGCGTATTGTCTGAATATAAACA
>NW_010397553.1:0-2011 GCF_000710305.1 Buceros rhinoceros silvestris | reverse complement strand
GTGGCCACCGTATTTTCTGAATATAAACACAATGATTCTGGAGAAGGGAAATAGCTCGAGACTTAAATGGATTTACAAGGGCTGAGAACCTGGCCTTCTACGCTCGACTCCTGACATTACTTGAAAGTAACCATTGAGCTGAACTACTCAGTGATTTAAACAGTGGTTTAAGATGCGTGCGGTTACTTGCTCTTACGGTGAGTCTTTAAGGTTTGATGTTTCTCCTTAAGGTTCCAGGTACCCAAAGATTTCCATGTGCTTCTCAGCTGTCATTAAAAAAAAAAAGACAAGAAAAAAGAGAAAAGCTCGAGTTTCTGAGTCTTGAGAAAAGCCTGAAAATGTTCCTTGTCTGCACTTTAATGGATCCAAAAGCAGAAGGCAAAGAGAAAAAAAGAAGTTTGAAAATGCCATGATTTTTGAGATGTGACATATGCTTTTCTTGAGCTCTGGGTTGGCAGAAGGAGTTGCATGGTAGATGCAGCCCCACCAGAAAGCAGGTGCAGGAGCCCAAACAGGCTGCGCTTCCTCCGTTTTGGTGGAGTCAGATCCATCCAGTCGCTTTTTCTTACTCCTGCGCCTCATCGTGCGGCAGATTGCTGCAGGTTGTTTGCGGGAGATGTAAGAGCTGTGTGTGCCCTAAAATTATCGCGCTGCTTGAACGTCGGTTGAGATGAGAGCCCTGAGGCTACCGAAGGGCCAATGCTGTTATCCTGCGTTGACAAGTCTACATACAGTTAAATGCGGTAGAGCTGCAGGAGGGCCAGAATATCCCGGGACAGAAACAAGCATATCTGCTGGGCCACCCGAAACATTCACTTTTATGTGTTGCAGGCCAAAAAGTGTGGGCGAGCTGTTTCCAGGATGACGGTGGTGGCCTGGGTGCTCCTCCAGCCTGGCACAGCATGCAGTTGGGTGGGAACGTGGGTTCCCAGAGGACCCTGAATGGGCTGTGCCAGCCATCACGGGGCTGGTTCTTGGCCAGGGGGTTCGGCTGATACGGCAGCATGTGTGCCCCCACGTGGGTACCCTTGGGTGGGTACCTACGTGGGTACCCTCGAGTCACCCTTCAGTAGACCATCCCTGAGCTGCAGGAGCTCCGCAGAGATGGTTTTTCAAGCCCATGGTCCCTTCTCACTAGGTCTTCTGCAGGAAAGCAAAATTTGGGGCTCCTCTTGCATCTCTCGAGTGTCACCAAGGGGCCGTTCCTGCTTGAGGACAGAGTGGGACATCCTCTTTGCCGCCTTCCTCCCCTCCAAGAGTGTTATTTATTTAACTTCAGATGAGGGGAGGCTCTTCTGCGCTGCACATTTCTGGGCCGCATGGTGGAGAAGAGCTCATGTCCTTATCCATGTGGGCTTGTGCGAACAGCGGGCCAAGGGCAGCGTCTCAGCGGGTGCAAATTGCTCTTGCAGAGTCGTCAGGGGCGTTTTGTGGATTTGTACCAGACTGGGAATTCCAGCCCCCTGCCCCCAGTCCTGGAAATGCTTTTCTCACTGTGTGCAAAGTGAGCCAAAGCTTTTACAAATACTGAATCTGGCCCTTTAAATACGATAATGCAAAAAGTTCAGCAAAATCCCGGGGGCTGGGGGCAGGCCGAGGGGGGTCGGTGTTCCTTATCGAGTTGAGGGATGGTGGGTTAGCAGCAACTTCTTCGTCGCAGTTAGTCTGGGTACCATTGGAAGCAGAATTTGTCAGTTCTGAAGTGCACAGATTAGAAAGGAATGTGGAATTTGGAAACGTGGCAGCTTGTAGCACTGTATGGTTTAAATTAAACCTTTTTTTGGAAAGCAGAATCGCTGTAGGCCACATTTAGGGGGAAAGCAACAGCAGAGAGGGCTGGCTGTGGTTTTTGCTTTGCTGTGTAACTGATCCACTTTCTCTTGTTTTAACACAGAGTTGTTTTTTTTTTTAAAAAAAAAATAAGAGAGAATGAGAGAGGAAAAGAAACTACGCCTTTGGACTCCTTCCGCCCAACCACACAGCTTCTCCGCTGACCACAAAGAGGAAGCTT
>NW_010397552.1:422-18227 GCF_000710305.1 Buceros rhinoceros silvestris | reverse complement strand
TCGCCGGGCCTCGGGGCCGCCGGCGGAACTGCGGGTGGCTTTATAAAACCATCTGCTGGGGGAAAATGGGTCTGTTCCAGGCAGAGTCTGGGAGTTGCAGCGCAGGAGCAGAGGTTGTTCGGCCACTGGTTCCGCTACAGTGGATTTAAAAAGAGAAAATTAAGATTAAAAAGGCTTGAGATCTGCCTAATGACTCCATCGGGAGCCCGCGGTGCTTAAAAGGTTTATGCTCTTTCATTGAAAGCGGTTTAATGGAATAACAAGTGTAGAAGGTTCCCAAGAACATGATTTTTTGCTTTTCCGAGTGGCAATAAAAACCCGTTTGTTGTGAAATGCACTGAACAGCACTCAAAGCTACTGCCGTACGGACCGTGCCATCGCGCCTTGGCACGCACCTCCTAAGCGCATCCGCTGCCTCAGTTGCTGTGCTCCGTATGGCACCTGCTTGCTCTTGGGGTTTTAATACTTTTTATATCTACTGTTAAGGTTCTGTCTCCAGGTTTAATACACAGAGAGAAGAAGATGGGCTTATTACTATTGTTATTCGCTGGGTTTGTCTGGCCAAGCTGGATGTAAGGAACAGCCTGAGCTGACGTTTTCAGCTTTGTCTGTGATTCAGCAGTGCTGGAGGAAGGACACTTGGGTCAGTGGGACCTCGAGGAGTAGTGCTACGGAACAAGAGGAGAGAACTCTGTGTTTACGGGCACTGAAGCTAAACCGGCTGTACCCCACTCGCTCCCTGTAAAGCCGTGCCGTGAAAGCAGTTGTTCTCCCCCAAAGGGATGTTTGTAGGGGGTGTGTGGTGACAGGACAAACACTGTGTCTCAGCCTGCTTGTGTCCAGGTGTCCGTGTTCTTGGGGATGATTAATTGAGTAAAATTAAAGGGAAATTGCGAGGTGGAAGTTTTAACTTTGAAATACTGTATTTTCTCAGTTTATGTGTCTGTGCTAAGCTGCGGAGTAACCATATTTCTATTGCTTTTCAGCTATGAGAAACCTCCCCCAGGGCTAATTAAGGTTGGTATATAGAAGCAGGTTTTCAGTTGGAATGACATCTTTTCAGGATTCTTCTCCATTGCTTATGCTCAAATATTTGTGTAAAAATACCTTCCTTTCATAATGATCATTGCTTTTGCCTGATGTACATACCTAAGCCATAATCTCATGCTTTTAACCTAAAAAATACTGCTCTGCGTTGCACAGGCCGGTTTTAATTGTTACGTCTTGTTAGCAGGAAGAGGAGAAAGAAGTCTCTACTTGTCTGTTATGTTTTCATAAATATATTTTCTTAAATAAATAACTAAAATAAACAGGAAGGGGTGGAATTAATATGGCCATAAAGTTCAGACTGAAAAATTCAAGGGTGAGGGGAAAAAGAAAATCCTGTGATGCTGTTGAAAGGGTCAGGTGTTTTGGATCCTTTATGTGTTACAAGAAAAAGAAATTCACCGGGGAAGTACTAACCGAAGGCCTGCACAGTCGGAGTATTGATTTTTACAAAGTTAGACAAAAAGGTGGTTTTATTGTCCTTACCTTTGTCCGCAGGAGAATGAAACAAAACCAGAAGACTGCATTCCTGATGTCCCGGGCAATGAAAGCGCACGAGAGTTCCTGGCCCATGCCCCGACCAAAGGGCTGTGGATGCCGTTGGGAAAAGAAGTCAAAGTCATGCAGTGTAAGGCTGGACGTATTCCGGGTGTCGTCAGGTCTTCGTGTGGGCACCTATTGGCCCGGGGGAGGGCAGAATGTCCGTGGACGGGCGACAAGGTCCAGTAGATTGGCATCGTGTTGGTGGAAAAGCCACCAGTACCTTGGGGGCTGAAATAGCACTGTGTTTTGTGGACATTCAGCATAAGATTTGTATCTCTCTATTTGTTCTGGCAAACTGCAAATATTTTACATAAATATGGATCTAATAATATTTTGCATAAATGCGTTTGTGCTTTTGTTTCTTCCTCTGGTCTGGCTCAAAGGTGCAATTCACTGCTGCTTCTTTTTTTGAAGGTTGGAGGTGTAAACGTTACGGACACAGGACAGGAGATAAAGAATGCCCCTTCTTTATTAAAGGCAATCAGAAATTGGAGCAATTTAGAGTAGTGAGTACAAATACTGTAGTATCGTGGCTTGTGTTTTTTAATACTGATGATGCATTATCTTGTAAGTGAAGAGAAGCCTCTTAGATGATGGTTTATTAAGGACTTTTCCTCTGTCTCTAGTATAATATAGATGCCGAAAATCTCCTAATAAAGAAAAAGCTACAGATGTGGTTGGATGTTTGACTACTTTGCAGAAAATCTACTCTTCAAGAGGAAAATTAGTCATTTTTACATTTAAATTGGAAATCTTCAAGAACCTCTTTCAGCCATTATACTCAGGTTTTGTGATTAAAATGGCAACGTAACAAAAAATGTTTAGTCCAGCTTGAGCTGCCCACATTACAGCTGCTTCAGGCCTTCCGCCCTCCCTGTGAACAACCACATCGTGAAGCCTGTTGTCTAGGTCTGTAATCCGGTCGCTGTCTGTCAGGCTGATCTCTCCTACACCAGGCTGCGTCTCCGGTCTGCAGATCCCTTCTGCCTGCTCTCTCCAGCTTTTCCCGTTGCTCTGCATTGTTAACCTGTATTTCAAGCTTTCATCACTTTGTGTCTTACATCCTTATTTCTGTCCTTCAGAAATGTAATCCAGACTCGTTCTGTCCAGATTTTGGACAGAACTATTTTTAGCCCTTTCCCATGACCACATTTCCTCTGTTCTTCATTTTTGTTGTACCAAATCTTTGTGGTTTGTCCAAGGCCCTTCGTGGTGCATTCCCAACATCTTTCATTTCCCACTGACATTTTAATTCCCACCTCTGCCCAGCATCCGCTCTCTCCTCTCTGTTTTACTTGTTTGCTTAATCTTCCCACAGAAATGATGGGCCCATCTTTTTGCTGCATTCTTGCATGGCACGAACTGCCTGTAAATGTCTGCAAAGTTTATTTGCCATCTTCCTTCAGAGCTCTCTTTTGCTGCAGTGCCTGTTTAATTTAAAAATCACCGATTTAAGAACCAATAAAGGTAGTGCATAGCATGCTAGGGCAACTGCAACTGCATTATCCCTTTGTCTTATGTTCCTTGCTGCTGTATTCCTGTGTGGTTTTAGCCAGGTTTTTTAAAATACTCTGTAAGAGCACAGCTTGTTATTTTGAACTTCAGTATTCCACCTCTGTCTGGCTCTTCCTAGAGCAGATGTATGGGGTTCTCCTAGTTAACTGGGTTGCTTTGGTTTATTTTTGTAGGAAATACAACAGTCAGTGATGAATACTTTTATTTACCAACACTGGATTTTCTGTTTTCCACTTTAAAAGGCACACGAAGATCCAATGTACGATATAATAAGGGAGAATAAACGTCATGAGAAAGAATTGAGGTAAGTGCCTCTCTGTAGTAAACTGCTTTTTCAGTTTGGTTTTAATTTTGACAACATGATACTGGTGAGGAGATGAAATTTTGCTATAAGCTACCCTTACCAACTCAACATTTTGAAGGCAGTTTCTTTATGTAGGCAGAGGTTAACACACTTCTGCTTTCTCAATAATCAGGAGTATTTCCTACCTTTCTAACTCTAACAGCTTCTATGTTTTTTCCCAAAACAAAGTTTAAAGCAGAATTATATTCATTTATGCCATAATATTCAAGTACTTGAGTTTAATTTTGATTTTGGCCAAAAAAAATTTTGATTTTTTTTTTCACCGAGGTGTTTTCTAGGAGAGCTAGAAAGGATTCTCATTCACATTTTTTTAAACTCAGGATACAGCAACTGAAGCAGCTCCTGGAGGACTCTACCTCAGAAGATGATGATGATACCAGTGATGACAGCGATGAGGATGATGAAGATAGCAGCAGCTCCACTTCCTCAGGATGTAGAGATAAACACAAGAAAAAAAAGAGAAAGAAGGAAAAGAAAAAAAAAGAAAAGAAGAAGAAAAAAAAGAGAAAGCGTAAATCGTCTAAATCAAATGTGAAGTCAGAGTCTGACTGACAGCAGTGAGCTGCTGCAGGCTCCTTGATCCCTCCTGTGAATTGCAAGGAAAGATCCGAAGAAAGGAAGAAACCACCAGAAAGGGCTTCGTCAAACTCTGAACGTACAGATGGATGCACAGAGCAGCCTGCACTGGCTGTCCTTTCTGCCCCCTCCAGCGCTGCAGCCAGAGAGGAGAAAACTGCATTAAACAACCCTCAACCAACCATATCTCTACACCCTAAAACCTATGCTGAGGGTCATCTGTCGTGGTCAGCTTGACGCTCTGCATTGCCACACGTGGCTACCAGCAGAAGGCGGTGACTACCGAGGCACTGCCACCAGCTCTGCAGAATTAGCAGACTGTCGAAGTGTCTTTTCCCCATGAAGTTACTTTCTTCTGCACGAAGCCTCACTGGAAGAGGACTGCAGCTTGCACTGTGCAGAGTGCTGACACCTCACAGTCAGCGCTTGTCACGAGCAGGTTGTACTGCGGGGTTTTTTCCTCTGCTCACTGCCTACATGCTGACGTTCAGTGTACTTGTACTGGCAGCTCGGGAAATAAAGAGCACTGATGAAGGGCAAAAAAGTTAATCGAGGGGATTTACTTTAGAAAGAAGTTGCAGCGTCAGCAAGACTTGGGGTTTTTTGTGTGTAGCAAAATCTCCACGTCCTCACCATTAATACGCACAGTTCTGCAACACCTAAAGCGTTCTCCAAACCATGGGAGCGGAGCTGAGTGTGATGATGTTAGAAGTTCAGCTTCAGTTTTAGTAATTTAAACGTGAGAAATGAAGAAGATTGATTTCTACATACTTCATCAGTATCAGTTGTTTTGATACATTTGAGGGGTTAATTTTCCTTTTAAAAAGGCTTTGGGAAATAAATTCCAACTTTATTAGAATTATTTTATGTAGTAATATTTTATGAATCATCCCCCAAGAACATAAACAAAGTAGTTTTCAACTATGTGCATGTGAGCCACCGAACAGTAGTAAAGAACTGGTATGTACTTAATTGACCTTGTAGAGTGACCACACTTCTCTTTTAAATTGAGGAAAAAAAGAATGATAAAGCTCTGACATGAGCAGAATGAACATTAACAGTGGTATCAAGGAACCATCACCTAAAATGCATTTAGATTATTTTTTTTCCTCCTGAGAGCTTTGGAAAAAGGAGAACAGAGAAAAGAATACATTAAAATGTGTTTTCTCCCTCCTACATGTCTGAGAGTCATTTAGTAAAAATAACCCCATTCCTTGCCAGTCATTGGCAGTATGTTCTGGGGAAAAATGATGTAGTCAGGGCCTACTTAGAAAAACATTCTTTATTCCCAGAGCTTGAACATGGAGTTGTGTTTTATCCTCCAAAGTTATGTTTTATCCTAGCAGGTCTCCTCGTGATGGGGTTTACTGGTGACTCCTGATAATTCCCTCTATTGGCATCATCATCAAATTCAAAGCTCCCGGCTCCTTCACCAGTAAAAGGTCTAACAGCTGGAATAGTACGAGGGGATTTATTGTGGACTGATGTCCTGCCTTGCCCCATTTTAGTCCATCACCATCCTTAGTCCATCATCCCATTCCTTGTTAGGGGGTCCTACCAGGGTTACTATTGGAACAAATCAAGAAAAATACCATAAAAAACCATTAACTTAAATGCAACTTAAGAGTTTGTTTTGAGATACCAAGTCACAGTTCTATGCTGGACTGAAGGTCTCTTTAGAGCAGTCCCTTTTTCCAGTCGCAGACCGTAGCAGATGCTCCTCTGCAGCAGAGCAGTGCAAACCCCACTGGTAACACTTCCATTACTTCACCTGTCTCAGCCTCTACTGCTTGTACTGCAGGTACTCCAAATCATAGGTTTAGTTTGGTATTTAGTAGCTTGAATATTTTTTTTTTACATCTAGTCACTTCCTCTGAACTCTGCAGTATCCTTCAGCAAGGAATACTAGAGATGAATGATTAGTGAAAAGCCTAATTTGCTCTACTCTTTTCATTTCATACATCCTCATTCTTGCAGTGGGAGGCATGTGAAGAACTGGGTCCTGTTTGCTCCCTACGCCCCCACCACCCCCGCTGTATCATTCCCAGTTGTGTGAATCTCTCTCCCATCCCCTACATAAAGCCAGTTTCAAAATCACAGCTAGCAGTTCTGGAGGAGAAGCTCTTGCCGTGCTGGCTGCAGCCAGTGCTAGAGCATCAAGAATCACAATTCCTTGTATCCTTCAGCATTCTGAACAGCGCTGTGTCATCGGTTTATAGTCTCGCTGACGGAGGTGGCCAGTGGCAGTGAGTCAGTCAGGGGAACCTGAGGACTTTGTTCTTCCTGGGTATCCCTGTAGCTGGCATGACAGTGAGCAGGGTTTTTCCCCTTGGCTCCTGTCTTCCATCGTTTGATTTTAATAGAAGGCCCTGTAATTAATCTTTTTAACAGAAGGGAGAAAACAGGACATTGTAAAAGGGAAATCTTCATGCTATCCACGTGCTACCAAATTGAGAATTAAAATACAGAATTAAAACCTGTCAAGCCAGCAGAACCCACCAGCTCCACTTCAGTGATTGCACGACTCTGCAACAAGAGGATTTAGTTAGCTGTGAATAATGATTTTGAAATTCTGAGTCACCAACAGTGAGTCTGCCATACTGGGAGCTCTGTGCAGTCTCAGCAGCTTCTAAGGTTTGTTACTGGTGTGCCAAGCAGCAAACGGATTCTTCAGCTGCCCTCCAGCAGATGCTGCAGGAAGCACATGAAAACCTCAAAGGCGACGCAGTGGTGCTACAGTTAGAAGGTCCCCACGCTGCCAGCACTGCAGTTAGTCATCACTGGGGAGTCCAGCTGCAGTGACAGCACAGGCTGACACATATGTGCCTCTGTCACTAGAATCTCAAGTAGCCCTGCAGCTGGTTACCTGCATGAACAACAAGAGCCTGGACTTCAATCCACAGCCTTTTAAAATACAGTTTGTACTTCGTGCTGCTGAGTGAAGAAAAGCCGATTGAAGATTCAGTTTTATGGTCACACGAGTAATGCTGTCGGAGCAGAGTACACCACATACAACATAACCCAAGAAGTATCTCTGGAGCTCTAGAACTGTCATGCACAATACTTTAAGCATTGGTGCTGATTCAGAGCACAGAATATTAAGCAATATAGTCTAAAATAATATTTGTTTTCGGACCAAGAGGTGTCTAAACACTCCTACTGCTTCTCCCTCACACATTCCTGTGAGCCAGCATCACCAGGCCCTAAATTGCTTCTTAGGTCTGGGTAGAAAGCACACTGACCAATGTCCTACATCACCACTTAGTCTTCAAGTTTAAGAGATTCTGCAGCTCATTCTCCCCACCAGAATAAAGTCTGTGCCCCTCTAAGAGCAGCACATTCCTGTATTAGATATCCAGGAGCAGTACTGCTATATTCACAGAGTATTCAAGCTCCATGCTTGAAGTAATTCCCTCCCTCCTTTTATTCTTCAAGGCTCTGATGCAGAGCTTTTGTGCAGCACAAAAGCCAAATAGGAATTTGTATTCCTTAGTTCCTTGCAGAGCTCAGGGTAGAGAAGAAATAAATCTTGACCTCAGTGTTAAATTGGATCCTTCCCCTAACAGCTTGGGGTAAAGGCTGTAATTACAGCAGCTCTTTAGCAAGAGGGAAAGTGCTATTAAAAATAATAGAAAGATCAAGGATCAGTTGGGAATTGAAGGAAACCTCAATACTCCTCACTGAGAAAAAACAGCGTAACCTCAGCTACAGGTCAGACTAGTAATAGGTAGGTACAAAATTTAAAACCCAGCCTCAGGATATGCTGCTTTTCTCCACGTAGGTTACTCTAGGGCGCAGACAGAATAAGAACATTGAGAGAGGAGGCAGAAGACAAGTCCTGTCTGTCCATTCCCTTTAGCACAGAAAACCTGGAGGAGTGAGTTTGTGCATTATACAGTTTCCCTGCCTTTTTCACTCGCACTGTCACTTTGGGAATCACCCGAGAATGTCAGTATCCTGTTTATTCTTCTCACATGGTGACACTGGCTTTCGCAGACATGGAAACAATCACACATTTGAGCTATCCACCTCATCTAGATCAGTCTATTTCCAGCATTCGTAAGATGGCTCAGCGGAGACCTAGTTTTATCATCTTAGTTCTGTAGAGACTTTTCTGTAGTGAGTTGCCCAGGACAGTATCAACTGTTACAGAAGTCAGTGTGAAGTTAGGGAACAGAGCACATCACTGCTGTAAAAACTTCTGTTTCACCTTCAAAGTCCATCTTTCCAGCTCAGAGTCCATCTCCAGGGTCTCCATAAAGGACTCCTAAAAGCCTCCACAGAAAAAGATGGGGAGGGGGACGCATCACATCAACTCAGTGCTTTACTTTAGTTTTACTCCTCAACCATGGATTTCAAGACAGTAAGATCTGAGGAACTGCCTTTAAACTTCAGGTCAGTGCTTGCCTCAATACAGCTTTAACTATATTCCCTCACACTGACAACAACAAATCCAGACAAAAATCCAGCTGACAGAAGAGAATCTTGTACCTACAACCACATCATGTAGACAAACTGACTGTGAGATGGCACTGACAGGCTTTACAAACTCTGCTGAGCTTAAGAATAGGGCAGCAGTAAGTGGTGGTGATGCCATTATAGGGTTTGGTACATCCCTATCACAAACTTTTTTGCTTTCCTGTATAGATGGAATACAAGAAGTCTGAGTGCAATTCTATTAAATTTATTATTTAAATAGTGGATGTGCTAGTTGTAAAACAGTGACTTTAGTGTTAAATACTTAATTCCATTTTAATCGTGTCCTCAGTCTTTACAGTGCTACTTCTTACCCTCTAGGAGTGCACAGCAACTTACAAAATATACAAGAGGATAACCACCGAGTTTTGGATTTATGCGAGCTTCAATACATGTTTCCCCTCCTGCCCAAATATTTGCAGTTATTTTCTCTTATAGAGGGACTTTCTTGTTGCATGCCCTAAAGAAAAAAAAAGAGATTAAGGTATACATTATTAGGAGGGAGAATGCATGTCAAGCTGCTTCTAAAGAAAGACTAGACATCAGTGACCACGTTTCCTACTGCAGGAGAAGACACGAGTGGCTGGTACTAGAACTATGTACTCAGCTTCCCAGGCAGGATGCATTCTGCAGGAGCGCTGCTGGACTGCAGAGTATCCCAGTGTTAGACAGATAAGGGTTCCAGATGAAACTCATTGCATGTTTTCAGCATGCTGAAACATTGTTGAATGCATCCATGAAACACCAGCTATTTCTGGGACAACTAATCCTGACATAATACTTATGTGAGTTCTCTGGATTCTTTTCCTACAAAGAATCAGCAGTTAAAGGTTTAACACTGATGTTCAATAATCTGACTTCAGCACCAATGCCAGTTTTGACTAGTGAGATGCTTCAGTCTAAGTTTTTGACCTTTCAAATACATGGAATTACCATCCTCTGTTTAATGTATAAGAAAGAGATGGTCTTTGGCTAACCGACTGAATAGTCAAGTTAGCTTTACTGTGCCAGCCTGTTCTTTTCCAGGAGGAACTCTGATCTGACTACTACATAGTCAGTACTTCTATGTACTGACCCTTTGCAGCATAAGCTTTTCAGACTCCCCCACAAATACACAAAAGCAGATTTGTTACTGAACACACTCATTTCCCCTTACATTGCTTTTCTCATCTTTCTCCATAGCATGAAGTCCCTATTCCATAAACCTGGAGTTTAAGAATTATCTATGTGTAGAAGAAATACCGGTGTACCAACCTTTGCGTACGCTGCTTCTAGGCATCTCCCACACTACTTCTTCCACCTCACGCCTTGTGTCTCTGCGTTTTGAAGGTGGCTTGCTTAGTCTTTTCTTCTTTGGTTTAACCAAAGGTGGGCAACCTAAATAGTGAGATACAGCTGGTGTTACTTCTCCAGAGTAAAGTCTTAGAGCAAATTTAAGCTTGACTTTCCTCAATTGGTCTGTGGTGGTCCTCTTTCTCCCTTCCCTCTACGTGTCCACTTTAGTGGTGAATAAAACCGCACGACATATGTCAAGCAACATTCTTGTACATCTACAATATTCAATTTAACCATAATTCTGGATGCACTGTACTTTGGGTCATAATGGGGATAGGTGTTAATGTGGCAGAAAAAGAACGCAGTGTGAGGTGGGTAATTCTGCTCTGGTTCACTTTGTGTTCAAGACTAGTTGATCACTGCCCACGTGACACAACTCACCCGTTGTCTGAAGAACTGAGCTTTTTAAAGACCTGTTAAATTACACACTGTAGGTACACAGTTCAAGAAGTTAAATGTCACATACGATATTACAGCCAAAGCAGCACATCTTGTTTAACCTAATCCTCTTACTTTGAGAGCACTTAAATGCAAGGTTTATTTGAAGAAACACATCCTGACATAAGCAGTATATTTAGAAGGATGTAATTTTACTAGCTCTTCTGAAGCATCCATTGGCATGAACAGCATTCATAAGAAACTGATTCTGCTTTCTAATACTGAATGTGATACCTTCTTCAAACTACACAGGCTGGAGAACAGCAAGAGAAAGCAGGGAGTAACACTAAGGCCAGACATCCTCAGTACACCACACCATCTGTGACTCAGAGATATGCTGAAAGTTAAAGGTAACAATTTTTAGAACTATTTTATTATTATGAATTGTTTAAGGAGCTAAGAACAGTGCTGCTGAAGTGTAGCATTTTCAGCTTTTATAGAGCAGGCTAGCAGAAAACTCCCCACAGTGTTTTGAAGAAGTCTGTGGATACAAAAGGTAGAAATCCCAAACCCTGACGTGCTCAAGCAGGAAAACAAAGCAGAGAGAGAACTTTAAGGAATGCACTCTAAAGAATAGTCTCCTGGGCTGCTGACACAGGAAACCTGATGTGTATTATCACTGAACTGAAGCAAAGCAAGTCATCAGCCTGTTCTGAAGATGGCTTCACACCCTGTAACCCAAGAGCCTGATCCTGTGATACTTGAGAGCACGTGACCTAGGAAAGTAGCAATAGTCAAGACTATGGCAAATTCTACAGTTGTTCCAACAGCAGTTACACTAAAACACCCTTGAGGAGCATCTAGAAACAGAGCTGAACTCCAAGTAGGCCTTGATGGTAAAGAGCAGACATTCTGCTTCAGGAGGAGAGGAAACTGTCTAGCTGTGATTGTTCATCTTAACCACATCAAGATGATTTGCCCTCAGACATCCTGTAGCAACAGTGGGGCAACTCTTGGTTCATGCTCATGTTTCTGGCCCATCACACATGGCTTCCTATATATTCTGCTCGTCAAGATCAAGAACTACCACTACCTGTGCACTCAAGTAGCATTATCTGGATAAAGAATTAATACTGTAGTTTCTGGCCGTAGCGATTTTGCACAATTAAGGGCTTTGCTTGGCCACATCGAAGCATTTGATGCTTTGATTTCCCATGGTACCTTAAAAAAGAAGCTATAATGCATCCTCACTCACATGTTTGAGCAGGATATAAATATACCCTGAGATTTCACCAGTATCAGAACAATAAGAATTAGTTTTATTATCCTATCCAGATACCCTAAGCTGGCTGTTTGGTATCATATCCTTTTGAATGTCCCTGAAGTACAGCAATACACTACTAGAGGAAATAAATTGTACCTTGTTCTTTGCTCTTGGCTGGGGGTGAGAGACTACCACGTACTTCGCTGGTAAATTTGGGTTTGGCACCACTTCTAATCCAATACTCTTCAGGTGATATCCCCATGTCCTCCCTTGACAGCCTTCCTAATAAATCAAAAAAGAGTTGACTTAAGGTCAGTGCTTAGTTTTGCTGATGTTAATGTACTGGTTGATCCACAGGTCAGATTGAGTTGCTAGCTTTGCATTCTAACCCTAAGAGTCTATTAAAATAAAAACATTTCTTCTGGAGACCACACTTGACAGAAATTAAAAGCTGCTTTAAGACCACAGATTTTGTACAAAGAAAATGAAGTTGAAGAACACTGAGCCTGTTATTAGATCACCCTGTCGGAGATGCCTTTCACAAGACAAAACCACACTGCACAGCAGCCTTACTGAAGTAGCCACATAACCCGTTACGAACCTGACTGGTAACTCTGCTTACTCCCAGTTCAGATGACCCCAGTTTCTACTGATATCTACCTCTAATAAAATGCTCTTTCCCAGGTCAAATTTAATACAGTTTCACAGTGATTTTATGAAAATACAGCAAAATTTTGTTGCTCACAGTAAGAGAGCAGCAGCTACAATACAAAAATAAAAATGCATTGACTCCTCTTCTGCAGAGAAGTTACACGGGATTGTAACACATTTAATTAATCCTATTCAATCCACCTAACCTGGGCCTGTGATGGGAAAGTCAGAACGCTTCTATAAACTTAAATGCAGAGTTTCCAAGATTGTAAGCACCAGTACATGTGTAGTTCAAATGAGCTTAAGCTTTTCAAGTTAATAAACGGCCACAAATGTCAGAAAGCCAGGACTATCAGTTCTGACTCAAAGAGTTTTCACAAAATCCTCTGCTGGTTGTGAAGATGCAGAATCCTGTTGCAATAAATAAAAAAATCGCAGCAACCCCCCTCTGCCTCAACAAAATATTCTGCAGTGCTTCTGGCTGTAAGCCAAACCTGAAGCTGCAACACTCCCTCATCTTCCCACTGGTTCAAATTACAACCTGCAGCTGCAGTTCGGTGGGTCTGGTGTGTGTTAAGCAGCACTTTGACCTTCAGCAGTTCTCTTACCTCCCAAGAATTTCCGCAGCATCATTCGCTGGTGTTCGAGTCCTTCTCTTTTTGCCATAGGCCTCTTTCTTCCACAGAAATACCCGTAGTCACTGTAAACAATTTCATCTTGTTCCTTCTCCTTTGGCTTGTAAACTACACCAATGTTGTCACCAAGTGCGATCCTCGTTTTTATTTTCTCTTGAGCAGGCCAGCCTATTAAATGAGATGGAATAGCATTTTTTGGTGGTTTCCAAAGTACCCTCTGGCCAACTTGGTAGAAACTTCCTTTAGGTGTCAAGATCCCATATGGAGTGGCTTCTTGAAAGAAATATTCAACTTCATCCATGTCGTCATCATCATCATCCTCATCTTCCTCCTCGTCCTCTCCATATTCATCCTCCTCTTCTCCCCTCACAGAGCATTCTTCAGAGTCCTCCATCTCTGATGCACTCTTAGCCTCTTTTTTCTTGAGAGAATTGATTTTGTTCTGACTGGAAGATCTAGGAAGTGCTCCCAGACTCCTACCTTTTGTGGAAGCCTCTTTAGTCCTCACAGCAGAGGAGTTTTTAACATCTTGGTCATTCAAGGTGTTCATCTGCTCCCTCCTTACCACTTCATCTCCATTAAGGGACCCGCTACTTTTAATTTTCTCTTTCTGCAAGCCCTCTGTACTTTTCTGGAACGTATACATGCTTTTCTGAAGCACATAGTCAGGGACAAAATAAGACACTGGGGCATTGTCAATTGATGAGCCTTCCTCTCTAGAGGACATGTCATCAGAAGAAAGACTGAGTACACTTTGACGTTTCCTTTGTGGCACGCAAAGGTCATAGTTGTACTTTGTGTCCATGCTGTCCAAACAAGCCAGCCAGCTGTTAGAGGGAACAAACTTCTCAGCTGATTCGTCACACCAAATACTTTTATCTGTTTGACTTTCATTGTGGCTCAGATTCAGCTTTTTCTGCTGAAAACTCAAGTCGCTCATTACCTCCATACCGGATGGAAGCAGTCCTGCTTGTTGAACAAAGCCGGGCTCTTCCTGAGAAGGTTTTGAGCCTGTAGCTTTTTTAGAGCTAGATTTCTTAGCTACCACCACATCCTGTCTTACCACTGGCTGATCTATGCTCACAGGTCTTGCCAGCTCTGTGATTTGCACTACCACGGTTTCACCTGGGGGGGATTTTCCTCCTTGACTTGTATTCCCCTGCTTTTCTGCATCCAGCTTCACTTCATTATTTTGGACCTCTTTTTCTTGCACAGTTTCGACGCCCTGCTTTGAGGCGAGAACAGCTTTTCTGTCATCTAAGGAAGCTCCTGGCACCATTTTCTCCCCTTCATGAGGGCCATATATCATTCCTTCACATGAGCTAACAGAAAACAAGTCACGTGGCACTATATTCTCCGGGACTGGTTTACCACTTGCCACATCATACAACGGGATAGTTTCTTTAAAGGACTTCCACAGCTGAATGGCTGGAGAGCCATTTCCATACTCTATCCTCACTTCTTCCTTCTCAAAGGCATAGCTTCCAGTAGGAAGATTTCTATACTGTGTGGAGCTGGAAGGGCTCTTGTTATGAAACTCCCTGTCTACCACAGTGGAAGACCCAGATGAATCTGGTTTCTCTGAAGTACTTTCAGTCTCTGTACCTATACCAGAAGAAACACAGGCCAGATTTCCTGCATCACAGCCTTTCGTCTCTGCGCGGAGATCCTGATGCTTTTTCTGCTTGTTTTCAGGCTGTCTGGGATCCGTCTGCGTTTCTTTTGTCTCCATTTTTTTCCCAGAGGTACTATAGTGTCTAAATCTTGTTGCATGATAAAACACAGGGGAAGGTGGGGGACCATTAAAATAAGGCCTTCTGTTAACTCTTGTATGCGCTGGATGCTGTGGTACAAAATATCCAGGGTACTCATGGAGCGCAACGGAATAAAATGGAAAATACGGATTTCCGCTTCTGAAGCCTGGACATTGGGGATAAACAGAGTAAAGACAAATACATCTTCTTCCAGCAATAAGTGATTCTGATTAATACTTGCGTGTATACACAGGGACAGCTACAAGATCGGGCACACAGGTGGGTAAAATGCTCCACCTGTCAACACTCAGAAGCAAATCCAGTGCAGAGACCCAGAGAGAGCTTATGAGGGTGTCTACAGTTTAACCAGAGCTTGAATGTATTCCCTGAACCTTCACCAATTCTGTACCTTTTTTCTGTTTTATGGACTGCGCTACAGCGCTGTCTCTGAAGACAACAGGTCCAGATAGAAGTGAACGTGGGTAACCCACTCACAAACTGTATCTAACAGTGTGGCTTATGTGTGGAGGTTGAAGTTTCTCTTTCTCCATACCAACAACATATGCAGGGAGCTCATATATACACACGTATTAATTGCTAGGCATATCCTAGAGCTCTGTATCTGTGGGATAACCATTACTCCATATTTTATATCTATGTAATTAGTTATTATTTTAATATCAGTTTCCACCCTCCAGAAACAGAGGCAGCTACACATTTAACTAACACTTAATAAATCAGATCTTCGACGACTACAACAGGACAGTAACTCTACCTTAAGCTCCCAAAAAGCTCATTAACAGACACCCATTTGTTCCCCCCTACTCCAGCAGTAACTTACTAAGCAAAGCTACTCCAGGCAGCTCTCGTTACCTTACCTGGAGCAGGTACACAGTACGGACTGTACGCGTGACCGAGGTACCATGGATTTGGAAAAGGCTGCTGTGCTGTTGGCTGCGCGTAAAAGAAGGGTCTTGTGTGGTTGGTGGAATATGATCCATTCTCCGAAGCTGAGGCAGTATTCATTTTTTCTCAAACACTGGAAGAAATCAACAATAAGGATGAACCACTTTAAAAACTGTGACCTAGTGGTTTCCATGCTCTGTCAGAATTCAGCAGACATTCTTCTCCCAGACCAACAAAACCAGCATTTTCCAGAAGAAAAGCACAAGAAAGTAGAAAACTGACATGACCATCAAGGTCAAATATTTCAGTTCACCTTTACTAATCAACCCTTTATACACAGCTGTTAACATTAGTACTTCAAACCAGCCTTTAACACATTTTAAAGACACACTACAGTCGCAGGACCAGTAACTTCAACGTAGTCTTGTGTGCACACATCCATTTAAGTATTGTTCCAGCCAGTTAAAAACTGGTTCAGCCCTCAGCCAATTAGCCTTGAGTAAGAGACCTCAAAAAAAAAAAAGCAACAGAAGGCTTCATACAAGTAGAAGTGTGGTGCTTCATGAAGAGAACACTTCCTAAACCAACACATACATTGCATTTGAGGTCACAATAAAAGCTCTATTAATTCAATATTTGCACTTCACAACGTACTTAATAATGACTGACATGATACACCAAATATTTCAGTGACACCATGCTTCCTGTGCTTAAACTAATAGTCCAAAAAAGAGAGCAAAATCCATATACGCAGGTTCATATTCAAAGCCATACAAAGTTTACACGACAGAGCTTCTCCCTACACTTACACACTCCCTCAGTTACCTCCTCCACCACATTCAGTCCATCCCAACCGATGCGGGCACTACAGCTCTGCCACACACAGAACTCAGAGAGCACAGACAGTCTAGTGACTACACAGAGAAAAGGCAGCTCAGCTCTTCGGAGGGCTTAGGCACTGCAAAGTTACAGGAAAACAAAACCCCCGGAGGATTCCCGACCTGTGACAAGCTAGCACACGGTTCAGCCTAGAGTTTCAGAAAGCTTTCAGGAGCGCTGGAGCCCTCTGCAGTTTCCATCTAGAAGAGCCCGTCCAGCAGCAAAAGCCGACAGGCTGCCCTCGCTCTCCCAGGCCAAAGCTCCCAGAATTTTTGACCTTTGAGAGAGAAAACAACGTAGGGAAGGAAAAAAAAAAACCACAAACCACCCAGAACAACCCCCCCTCAAAAGCTACACTATTCCCACCCCATTAGAGCCCCTCAAAGCTAAGGTCCATGCTGCTGCTCACAGCCCAGCAAGAAACTACCCCCCTCCCCAGCTCACCCTCTTTATAGGGGGCAGCTGCTGCTCGCCCACCCCGCTCCCACCTGAGGCTCCTTTAAGGGTGACTGGGGCCCTTTGCCATCAGCCTGCGGGAGGGAGGATCCAACCAGGAGCACAGGAGGAGCGGTAAAAGCCTTCAGCTGGCGTACAGGAAGCTAGAGGTCTTATCTCGCAGAGATTTAAGGGGCATCCCTCAGTGAATCCAGTATTTCCCTTTGGGAAGATTAAAGCTTATATTAAAAAGAAAAAACCCTAAGGGAAATATTACCAATTTCTGCTTAGAACTGCTGTTAAAGGTACTTTTAGTAGGAAAAAAAGGTCAGAGAAAGCTAAGCTAACATCTGCTCCTGAAGTTTACTAGCTGTTCAGCTCTGACATCCTCCCGGGGCGCACTGGACCGGTAAAGGTAATGTTCTCCCCACGAGGTGAACGAGGGAGATGTTTATTCCAGTCCTCTACCAGGTGTAACAGAAATGTATGAAACGTGAGCTTGCAACTGAGTCACAAGTGGCCACTTTGCAGCGTGCTGCTGAGAGATGGGGAGAGAAGGAAGCACAGCGAACACCCCGTTCAAGTAGGTGAGCGATTAGAGGAAAAAACCAGGGGGGTCAATGTGTAGAGACTGGTTACAGGTCTAGGTTGGGAAATTCCTGCGTTCTCAGTACTTTTATTTTTCCTACGGTGTTCAGATTAAACCGGTCCTTTGCACTGAGATACAAATCATGGATTGCCTGGGAAGGGTTAGTGATCGTGTTCCTCACAGACCTCCCCAGTCAGAGCTTGTCTGTTCCGCTGACGGCAGCTCTCGCACGTTGTGTGCGTGTCACTCGTGGGACTTGTTTGGGATGTTTTAAATCCTCCTCTCCCGCATTCATCAGATAAGGTGTTCACCTTCCTGAAGCTAAATTCCTAGCCTTTCTCTTGGTGGGGGGATCCAAAGAGGAATTTAAAAAAAAAAAAAAATCACTCCCTAGCTTTTCTGTCCTCAGGATTTTCCTTTCTCTGTGACCGGAGTCCGGACTCCTCCTCCCTTGCCGC
>NW_010397552.1:0-353 GCF_000710305.1 Buceros rhinoceros silvestris | reverse complement strand
ACCGTAGTCCGGCGTCCTCCTCCCTTGCCGCAGCTGCTCCCCTCCCGCGCCAGGCTCCGGCGTTTGCTCCAGGGCCAGGCAAACCTCGCCCCTGGTGCTCCCGCGTTCCTCTGAAGGACGTTTTGGCTGTGTGGTGCCTCAGCCCAGGGAAAGGCCCTGGGAAGGACAGAGGGACGCGGCCGGGCGGAGCTGCGGCCCGTGGCCGGCCCTGGAGTGGCCAAGGCGGCCAGTGCTCTCCTGGGGCGCAGGAAGAAGAGCGTGGCCGCAGGTCGAGGGAGGTTCTCCCGCCCCCCGCTCTGCCCCAGCGAGGCCACACGGGGAGCACTGTTCTGGGGGTGCCGAGAGAGGCAGGG
>NW_010397551.1:0-1773 GCF_000710305.1 Buceros rhinoceros silvestris | reverse complement strand
ATAATTTCAGAAGAATTAGTTGTTCTGCCACGTTTGGCTACTGCGACTACTGCTGCCACTGGTGTGGCAATACCAGCCACAAATACTGCTACCGGTGCAGGTCTCTGCCCATCTGCCCTGCTTTCCTCCTTCCCAGATATGGGAAAATGTAGGAAAAGACATAAATTTCAGTTATAGTCAGTCCTTACTTTCCCAAAACAATTCTGATAGCGAATTTTCCCAGATCTTTTATATAATGTGAGTAAAGATATTCAGGACGTAAAATCTGGCTCTAAGTATTGACAATGCTTCTTTGATTTCAGCTGAAGTGCATTGCCATAGGCGTCTGGAATGCTTCAGTGTGTTGCTTCGTATGGTTGAGTTCAATTAGTTCAGTGGTTGTTTCGCTTGTCTGACATTTTTATGTACACAGATGTCAAATAACATAGCCCTGTGTCAAGTGGTTTTGTTTATTGGTGTGGGGCCACTGTCCCACAAATCCCACCACAGTAATAAAACATAATTGCTGTAATCCCAGCATAACTAGATCTTAAATTTGTTTCTTTTGTCAAAGCAATGGAATTGGCTTTTTACATCAGTAGTCCACATTTGATTCGTATTTCTATTTAACAGCTGAATGCTGTCATGGTGAGCCTTATCAGACTCAAAGAGGAACAAGTATTCATCTTTAAACATCTCAAAATGAAATTCTAATTTTTAAGAAACTCTGGAAGTGGCAGTAAGATTACAGACTATCTCCTTCATGTTGTCTAGGGAAAAACATAATGACTTTTTAGTACATTTTTGTGCTGAGCTAGCTTCAGAAGGCTCATGCACAGTATATGATCATTTCTGTCAATTAATTACCATGAGCTCTATTTTACCCAGATGTAAAGCTGAACTGCTCTGATATTACCTAGAAATGGGACTCTGATAAAATGTATCTTGGACTGGTTTAAGGAGACAAGAGAGATTCTCCCATCAGGTTGGAAGACTTTAGAGAGTTTAATTTTACAGTTAAATTCTCAAGAAGGACTATTCAAAATTTATCAAAAGTTAACCTAATTCCTGTTGAATTACTAATACGACCATATTATATGTAAAGACAGAATATATGAAATGAGCCATAAAACAGTGTATTTTACCTGTGATTAAAAATAACCCATCCACCCACACAACAGAGCAGTATACCTTCACTGATCAGTGCAAACGCCTATATCTTTGAATTCTTTTGGGAAACTTAGTTTTATGTAGTAATAGGGTCTTTCAAGTCTGTAACCAACTGTAAGGAACACACAGTGTTTTTTAAAAGGAGATTAATGGGCATAACCTCAAAAAGTAAGTAAGTCTTCGTTTTTCTCCTCCTTTTTTATTGGGGCCAAAAAGCCATTGCTTGTTCAAATCTTGTCTTGCTTTACTTATGTGGTAAGGACTGGAATGTATTTATTTGAGGAGCCAGTATAACCTCTTTGCCCCCTTCCCTCACGAATTAACTGTGTGTAAGAAAGAGGAAAAGGAATTACTAATTATGAGTTCGGCATTTCACCTGAAAAAATAGACCCTCCTTGTCTTGTTTTACTTACATGGTAAGGACTGGAATGTATTTGAGGAGCCAATATAACCTTTTTGCCCCTTTCCCTCAAGAATTAACTGTGTGTAAGAAAGAGGAAAAGGAATTATGAATTATTAGTTTGGCATTTCACCTGAAAAAATAGACCCACCAGAATGCTTGAGGTTATATATTCAAGATAGAAGTGTATATCTATCTGACACATAAATGCCATAGAAAATTGT
>NW_010397550.1:26219-26929 GCF_000710305.1 Buceros rhinoceros silvestris | reverse complement strand
TTTAGTTTTCTTTTCCAGTCCCTAAGTCTCTGTCCCTCATTCCCTTTCTTTGCCCCTTTGGGAAGGGAGAGTGGTTAATAGAGAGCATCTGCCATTTGTCTAATGACCAGCGCCCAGCCCTAACCTGTGACATTTAGGTTTGGGGATTTTTATCATTTTGAATGATCACAGATGTTTTCCATATAGAAATCCCATAGCAGAACCATGGCGGACTGAAAAATCAAGACTTTTCAGGCAACAGAAATAGACAATACAGAAATGGTAAAACTGTTTCTGCATTTACAGGATCATTAGATGCTTTTTTTTTTTTAGGTGCTCCATTAAAAAAAGAGCAAGTTGAAATCAGTCGCCTCATAGGGACTGCACTTTGGAGGTTCACAGAGGTAAACACGTAAAGCTGTGATGTCACACGCGTCATGTTCCCAAGCAATTACATTTGCTTCAATGCTCATTGCTTTGTGCATGAAGTTGCCGTTACTTTTCCCATATGCATACTTTAATACTTGCAGAGAAACTATCTTCATCTGCCATTTTTTTTTTCCCAGGCCAGATGCCCTCACAAAGTCCCGGAACTCTTCACAGCTACATTTAGTACCTTGATGAACCTTGCATCATCAGCAGCATCGCCATCTTACTCCATAATCAATTTCTTTGTTGTCTGTGTATATCCTGAACAGCACACATCCCAGAATGGATTCCTGTGGGGAACT
>NW_010397550.1:22606-26129 GCF_000710305.1 Buceros rhinoceros silvestris | reverse complement strand
GGAAAAAGTCAATTTTTTTTTTTTTTTTTTTTTTTTTTTATGTAAAGGGAAGCTCTGCTTCAAAAACCTCTTGGAGAACATGGAGTCATCGCGCTGATATAGCATTCCACAAGACTTCCGGGTTTCCCTCACCAAAGACTTTTAAGGAATATAAGCAGCCTTAGTATCACAAAAAAGGTCCTTGCATGAATACATACTGCAAATTAACAGAATGATTTAGGAAGTGTGGAATAACTCTTAAAAGAATTCTGGTTTAAAGTTTTGTTAGTGAGTTGATTATTCCTCAGCTAAATGACCGCGCAGTTCTGACTGGGACTGCTGTTAGAGAAAATAATGACAAGCCTTGGAAAGTGCTAATCATAATTATTGCTATGTTAATATCCACACCCCATATAAGTTAAATTTTCAAGATCACTTAATCTCATAAATTTGCTATAAAAATTACAGGTCTCCTTAAGTAGTTTATTTTCTTTTAATATATATTGCTGACATGACATATTTAAAAAAAACTTTAAATAGTTTATGGTAACAGAGTTTAACCTTGCTATACCTGTCACAGTGGTGAACAAACACATAAAATGAATTCTACATCCAAATACATCCCTGTAGCTGTTTTACATGCAGATATAGGTAAATCGATTTCAGTGGGAGCTATGTACTTAATCACCTTTGAGAAACTGGGCCTCAGTCCCTCATCAAGTCTGCTCAAATACGCCAACCAAATGGTTTTGAAAGTGCTGACATTCTGGAGCTTTGCAGTATCACTGGCTGTTTCTGGGTATTGTATGTGCTAACACATAGAGAAACTTGTTTCAGGAAACACGGTTTTGAAATTGGTAAATGATTTTCTGTGATTATTACTTTCATCTCGTAAGTGTTATGTACCTACCATGCAAACAATATATAGTACTGCACAACTTTTTAAAGATCCTTCTAGACAAACCTGGATATGGACATCAAAATTATTTGTCTCAGCTTGACCTAATCCTTCTTGCTGCAATGAGCTGAGTTAGTTATTCAATCGATTTTTTTTTCATTGCTGATTATGCTTCCCTAACATCAAAACTCTATATAATAAAATTATATTCTCAAAGGCCCAGCGGACTCTCACGACTATGAGTTTGTCATGTTCAAGAAGCTGCATCTTTCCAGGGTGATTACACTTGGTGTTAAACCAATAATAATAACAAAAAATACTATTTTAAGTAATTACCTAATTATTTATTTTCTTCTGAATGTTTCTTCAGAGTGTACAGTCTATATAAATCCTTTATGTTCCATTGAAAGATCTTCAACTGTTGGAGATTTTTTCAAAGCAAAATCATGGTTCGTGTTAACTTCTGTGTAATGTCTGTCTGAATGCAACTAGGGAATTAAATATTAGTTCATGTATATTCTGATAAAAATCACCTTTTTATCATTTAAACTTCTACATTAGGGATTAACATCCCAAAGGAAATTGGGTCTTTGTACAAATTGTTAAACAGTATATTGGAGTAAGGAAAATGGGACAAGCGTGTTCAAACGGAGAAGGAATTGGTGGGGTGAAATTTAGAAGGGACTAATATTTTTATGTGAGAGTTACGAACTTCAAGATTTTTGCAAATATAAGAGGTTTTTTTCAAGAAAATTGAAGTAATAATTGTGATAAATGTGGAAAAGTGAGGGAAACTTCAAAGTAGATTCTTAAGAGAGGATGAACAAGATTTTTATGAGAAAATGATAGGGATCTAGAGCTGCAGATGCATGGAATACAGGTGGCACCTGACATGTGAGATGGAAAGATAAGGGAGAGCTAGTCATGCTGGGTTAGACAGGTATGAGAGAGAAGTAGGGAGGAACTGTTCATTAGGAGATAGGGAAAAATGAGTTTGACAGTAAAAAGAAGAAACATTCATTAAAGAGAAAAGAGCAGGGGGTAAATGGATTAAGACGGCTATTAAAACCAGCAGCAGCAACAACAAAATCCCAACAGTATTATACACTAGAGAAGAAAGAAAATCCCTAGAAAAATGTGGAAAAAGGAGGCATACACAGATGAGGCTGAGAGGAACCGAAGATAAAAATAAACAACAAGCCAGTTACCAGGGTGTTTTTTCAGTTTAAATTATGCATAAACTTTGAGCTAAAATGAATTTTACATGCTGCATGGAATGTGTTGATGCACACCGAGTCTTATCCAAAGACCACTCAAATCAATGGTAAAAACCTCCTGTGGATATTTATAGGCTTAAATCACACTTAGAACTTTGCAATCGAAAACAAGAGCTGAAATTCGATCTATGAAAAACACACATATTTTGGGAGGGCTTTGATCATGTCTCTGCTTAAGCAAACTCTTTACAAAAGCTTTGAGTATTACCGCACTGAGGTCCTGCAGAGGAGGCCATGGACGTGCAACAGTGGCCAAACTCAGAGCCCCTCACTCGCCAAAGTCAACAGGTATGGCACTGTTCTGGGGTTTTGTGGCTGACGTGTTTGCTGGTATCACAAAATCCCTTGCTGATTTCAGGCAAATATTATTCTATAGAATGGAAACTTGAGTATATTCTCTATCACAGCTGTAGCTATTCAGTATCAATCCAGCAGCACCTTTACGCTTAAAATTCTGTGCCCATTCCCATCACCAGTCTGGTTTTCTGAGTGGTTTATAATTCAGCTGCTTTAGATCACACTAAGATGAAACTCAGCTTACAATTTCTTATTCTGGCTGTATTTCTTTCTCACAAAATTGCATTTAAATTGTTTCATGCGCTTTTTAGGTTAGCAACTGAAAGAAATAAATGCTTTAGGAAGTACTGTTCCTGGCTTCTCACTAAACAAGGCTCAGTTAGTAAAGGAAACTTGGCTCCTGTGACATCGCCAGCACAGACAACCAAGAGATACCAAGTCAATAATGCCTGTGAAATTTGTCAATGTATTCTTTATAATGAATGCATGGTAGGTCTCCTGCTCTGGTCAGGTTGAAGAGAAACCTTTACATTCAGCTCCGTGAGTGATTTTAAGGCAGCTCTTCACTTAAATACCTCTGCCTGCTTTGGGTGTGGTATTTTAGATGTCACCCTTGAACTTCCTGGTTTTGAAACGTATACAGGTATTATAAGCTTCCTATTGTCCAGATGTGACCTTCCCCATTACCAATTTCCATTCACTGTTATGCAAGTAGGGACATGCAAAAACGTAAACAATCTAAGATTTTAGCATCAAGATGAGCATCATTGCTGTGATTCCTCACTCAGATAGTTCAGAAACACTGAAAGACACCTAATGCCAAGTCACAAACTTCATGACCAGAGTGTTACCTGTTCATAGGAACGAGTTTTTGCCTTAAATCTGGTCCTTTCCTATTGTCACATTAGCCATTTGATAAATGTTATTAGCAAATTTCTACTTTATTGTTGTTGTTGCGTTTCAACAGTAGCTTTGAACATTCTCAGAAATGTGTACTCACTCTTTGTTTTTCCTATGTTAGGTCACATAGTTTCATCTCTGGGGCAGGTGGTGATTTCACCTGGAATTCAGC
>NW_010397550.1:11839-22519 GCF_000710305.1 Buceros rhinoceros silvestris | reverse complement strand
TCAGCAGGACCTTCACTCAGAAATTCAGTGAGATTCTACGGAACTGGCTTCCCAACTTTTATCAGTTTTCCATAAAGCCAGCAGGAAAACTTAAGTGGGTGAATAACGGTGTTTTTCTGATATTTTCTAATTGCTAAACTTGCAATATTAATTGAGAGAACATACTACATGTCATCACAGAAAAATATTTTTTAATGTGTAGATGTAGAGACACACACACACACACGTACAGTCAGATGTCTATATGTGTATGCAGTGACGTAGTACCTCTCCATGTGGTCCAAAATACACAGGAAGTCTCCTATCCAGTTTTACACCAAACAGAAGGGAAGGAAGATTAGTTTATTCCCTGTGCAGCCACACTCTGCTCTTGCAGGCTAAAGTAGAAGCTCTTCCACTAAGAGGTACAAATGGTCTTCAATTTTTGAAGCACTAATCCATACTTTAAACCATTTAAACTGGAACTATTTGAGCCTGCATGAGAAAAGTTGGTAAAGACTCCTCATCGTTTTACAAATGGGTAGGCAGGGAGGTTCAGACACCTACCCCAGGATAAACGCATCAGTAGTGAAGGAAGAGTTAGAAGATCAGCCCTGATTAACTAGTCCAAGGAAATGCAGCAATTAGAGCTCCACTCTATCAAGAACCAGCTCAGAAAATATTACAGGACCCCAGGCTGGGTCTGCCCTAACTTAAACCCGTGCAACTTCAATGAGATTGTAGAAGTGTAAGCTGAGGTTAAACTAAACCAGAGAGTTGCATCTAGATGAGGTACGTAAAAACAAGGAATTAAAAATCATAAAAAGGAGGCAGAATTCTGGACTTTTTACATGTAAAAGAAATACGTAATCTATACTAGAAATAAAGTTTGAAACACTCAAAATACAGAAAAATGCTAATTTAAGGTTGATTTTGTTGTCTCAGTGTATGTTTTTTTCTTTTATGAATCAGGTTTGTGTCAATCACCTAAGTGCAGTTCCAAATATATTACGAATCCAGTTTCACTCAGTGTAGAGGACGGATAACATCACAGAACAAGGAATATTTTTTTCCTCCTTATTGCTAAATACAAATTTTTTGCTGGACTTTTCTGAAATGTCACAGCATATTTGGATTATCTCCAAGATAAAATATTTCAGGCCAGAGAACAAATCTAAAACCAGCAAGTATACAAGACAAAGAAGCATGAATTTTGTCAATAGGTGTTGGACCTTGTTGGTGCTTTTGTAAGCCTCTTCCAACCCAAAGCATTCTGTGATTCACCGTGGGAGCCCAGTTACCTGCAAGTATGCTGTGGTTGTTCCTTGCACTACACCAAAAGGAGCCTGGAGAGATTAGGTCTCACTAGGGCTTCATTCTAACGTAACTTCACATACTTTGTCAATTGAAAGGATTTGGGTTTTTTTGTTTCTTGGACTTTCTTAGAGTTTCCAGAATAGAACAAGAAGTTATGCGTGCTTGGGGGCACAATTACAATTGTATTTCATGAAAGTCAACCTTATTTCTAAAGGAAAACAGCTTATAAGCTCGCAAATGCAATTTTGGGACCCAAATTTACTTGTGGGTATAAATTACTCATGCCATGGTATTCCATTTTATATGCCTACCTGCCTGACAGTGTTGAAAATACCAGGTATTATGTGCCTAAATGTGCTCAGAGTGGGTGTAGAGAAAGGACGCTATAAACTAGCAGTCCACAAATAATAATAATAAAAAAAAGATAGAAAAATCTTTATTGACTACTTTGCAGAATGAGTACTGAGAAATTATTAACCTCCAAGTTTATAATACACCTACTAAAGATTTTCATTTCATTGTTGTCACCAACAATAGGTCATGCTAAGTAGAGCTTTAGTCTTTTCTCCTTTAATGCACTGCATGTTGAAAATTGAGCTTGAACACGAGTATATTAAACTTCAAAATTAGCATGTATATTTATTGATTATTTTATTTCAGATGGGGTCATTAACAATCAGTCATACAAAGAGTAGTTTTAAGCCCCCCCCCTTTCTTCCTTAGCACTGCATTGCGCACAGGAACTTTGAATAAGTCTTCTGCATTTAAAGCTCTCTAACACAAGAGTTTATTTTAAAAGAAAGGACCGTAGACGCCCATCTTTGAAGAACTGAAATCTGCTCTGATGCAGTTAACAGGCAAGATTTTCTGATGCAAGAAATTCTGAAGCTCTAAACTAAAACTAGCAAGCTAGGCTTGAACACAGGTTGCAGAAAGACTTCTCAGAAGACACAACCATGTAAGATAATGATTTAGGACCAAACAAAAAGGATAAAATGTCATTTCCTATTCTCCTACAAGACTCAAAGGAAAGCGCTTTGCTTTCCGCCTCTGCCTTTCAACCCTCCTTGTCCCCCCCACCTTGTCCTCCACACCCCTCCTCACCCCGCCTTGTCCTCCACACTGGGGACCTGGGAAGGGATATCCTCTTCTTGAAAAATGCCATTACCCTGCTGTATCTGCAGCTTATACCGAAGAACAGCAAAGGAGGCATAAATACAACAGAGGAACAGACAACACTCATTCCAGCGAAAAAAGGGGGAAAGCTGGGACTTAGATGGGAGTTCTACTGCTTTGCACTGTTCAGTAGCTTCTTCTCCCTCCTTTTCCCCTACTACTCAGCCCTCCTCATCTTTTCTCCTTTCTAGCAAACTACTTTTCTCCTGCTACTTCCCTCTTAATCCTCCTTCAATCCTTTCAAATGTCTTCCTTCACAGGTAAACACACTGCTCACTTTTCTTGCTAAAACATAGTGTCTTCTGAGTTTTACCATGTGCTTAGATAACCTTTTCCCACACTGAAAACCTGGGCCTCAGGCAGATGCTTGTTATCCCTTTTCCCTTTCAGGATTCCTGTCAGTGTTTGGATGAAATTTGATGCTGGCTGATGGGGAGATACAGACGGATGAGGCTCAACAGCTGTTGCACATCCCTTTGAGTCACCCGCACCACATGAAAACCAACAGGCTACAAAGCTCCTTGGCTACCCTGTCTGCCCATATGTTTTTAGGCTAGGCTCACACCTACTGAGACTACTTATCCTTTTTCAGAAAGCTGTTTTCAGTGCTGATTCCCCCTGAAGGTAGCAGATAGCAGGTGGGAATTGGGTAAGCCTCCGTACAGGAGACCATCTGGGGCATGCTCAGCTTTTTGGCCATGCTAAATCAGCTGCTGCTTCCAGCCTGCTGCTGGTTCCCAGCCCCACAGGTCCCAGGGCAAGTTCTGCCCCGCTCTCAAGGTGTGGCTACAGGGGCATACTTTCCATCATCCACAAGAAAATAAGTAAGTAAATAAATAAACCTGGAGAAGGGAATTTTGTTACTTTGCTTATGAGTGACTTTCTGCTCATTCAGTCAAAACACTGGAACACAAATCTACCCAGCTCTCCCATGGTGGCTCCAAATACCAGTGCAATCGAAGTAGGTGAAGGCTTTTTAAAATATTGAAATAAAACCATCTGAATATTTTCATTTTTTATAATGCAAGTTTTAACAGCAGTATGCCTGGTTTGAATATAACATCCTCTAACTTTTTACCTTTGGGGGCTATGGGGTGTAAACTCACTTTTCTAACTAGTTTGAGGAAAAAACAAAAAAGACACTGGCTTAAAAACAGATGAGACTAAAGGTTCATTTTTCCATCAGAAAATCTGAGTGTTGTTAAGTGCTGCTGGAGTGCTGTATTCATGATAATGAGATTCATGCAATTTCTTCTCACTGTTACAGCTTTCCATTTTCATGTGACACTATACCCCACTCAGCCCTATCAGTGGCAGAGGCTGTATCAGCTTATGTACAAGTAGCAACCTCATTTAGATGAATAAAAGTTGTTTATGTCGTTTTCCTTTTCCAGAGGGATATAGGATAAATAAATAACCCAGCGACCCCCACCCTGCTGGCTTTAACATTTATGCAGTTACTCAAAGCTTGGATCTGATGGTTCCATAGCCATGAAAGCTATGGCAAAGGAGAAGAAATACCGAGCACACACACTAGAAGCTGTACAACACAGGGTTTAGCGCAGAGAGGCAACACCCTGTGCTTGTTTCCCTCTCACCCGCACCTACTTCTTTCATGCTTTCAAGTTTGTAAAACTAATTCTTTTTATGAGCTGTAGGTGGTACTTTAAGACATGAATGCAGTATCTGTAAAATAGATACAAAAAGATGCAAATATGCAAAAGCAACCAGCCACTGAAACCCATGTGTCTCACCTGTTTATCATTTTAAACTCTAGCTGTATTTTGAAGAAAGCATTTGAATTTCTTTGAAATTCTTAGAACAATTTTCTCCTTCAGGTTGCAAAAACCTCCAAATATAGGTTTCTAAGCTTACAGTGCTTCATTAAAACAATTTTTTCCTTTTCTTTTTTGCTCCCCATGGAGGAGATCATGTGAATATCTGCATATGCATGATCGCACGAAACCAAGCTAGCACCAGTTATGCTTACAGCACCACTGAGCTCTCTAATCCAGAAGCAGTACAGCCATCTTAGCACAGACCTATACCTGACCAATTAAAGGCTGCAGCTAGTCTTGTCTGATTAAACTTAGTACTGGACTGACACACAGTTTGCAGGTTACTCTAGCTGTTCACTAACCTCAATGTAAGCCTATGCATCATAGCTTTGCGCAATTTAGGCACATCCTGAGGGTGTCAGATAATGGAGTCAGACATCCGTAGAAGTATTGCAGAAACTTTGAAGAAGCTTTGTTGCAGTGCTTCTGGATTGTTAAAATTAATCATTTAGGATTTATAGTGAAGTTTAATTTCAGCCATTCAGATTACTGTTCAAACTAGTTCTTCGAGCTGACACAAACCGTATTACTGTGTTTCCAAGCAAAATGCCCTGACAAAACAGCATCTACAACTTACTGAAAAATTCAATATGCTCTGGTATTTCCAGATAAATTAGATCGTAATTATTTTTTCCTTGAGAACACATTAAAGTTGGGAAACCATCAGCTTGCTATTGATCGTGATCATTAATGGCTCCAAGGACAGGAAAAAAAATGTGTTCTAGATTGAGGAAGGAAAGGAATTGAGTGCCCTTCACAGTTATTTGATTTTGTTTAGCTCCCACTCTCTCCTGAACTGGAGGAATCTAGTTTTTTCCTTCTCCTTATTTCTATGTACTCATAGCCATTCATATATATTCATTGGTCTGCGTGTGCTGGTGCCTCTTTCATCGATGTAATGCAATACTATGCAGTTTAACATCAAAACTCAGTAAAGCCGAGCATAGCTTACTTAAATAACCTTGGTTTTTAGAGAAAGGAAGTGATACGATTTTTCAAAATTATTCCAAGCCAAAGAAACTGCTGTGGTGGTTGGCATCTCTGTCAGGTTGGACTGAATTATTTTTCATTTCCATAAATTAGAGGACTGGAGGTACTCAGTGTACTCATCTAATTCATCTTCTTGCATAACACAGGTCATATGACTTTTCTGATTTGGTTCCATTTGAATCAGACTGCCTCATTTAGAAATAGCATCTGAACCTGATTTTAAAATTACCAGTGATGGCCAATCAACCAAAACACTTAGTTAGCTTTCCAGTTAAATGACCTCATTTTAATTTTATTTTGCTTTTAGGAATGTCTGATATCTGATTTCAATACACCTATCATCTGCTTCCAGCCTCCAATCTTGTATTTCTGTCTGCTGGATTGAAGAACACATTACCTAAGTTTCTCCTCCCATATAATAAGTAAGTACAGACATACTCTGATCAAATTACCACAAATTACCATTAAATTTCCTATTCAAAAATAAAACACATAACTTCATAGATTTTATCTCTGTTCAAAAAAATTCAACAGTGTTCCTATCCTTTAAATAGATTTTGTAATTTTTCATTGATCTCTTCCTATTTTATTAACAAACCTCGAAACCTGTTCATGACAAAGCTGAACAGGCTCCTCAAAGGACCATGGAGTAATTCAAGTGGGAAGGGATTCCAGGAGGTTTCTAGTCCAACTGACTAGAGGCTGGTTTAGCAGGCCAGTCCATGCTGTTCAGGGCTTTATCGGGTCAGCCTTGAACCCCCCCAGGATGGGGATAGCACAGAGTCTCTGGACAGCCTGCTCTGCTGCTTGGCTGTCCTCGTGGGGAAAATGTTTCTTATATTCGCTTCCCTGTTACAAAGCAGAGGGTAGCTGCCGCTAAAAACACCCCTGTTTCGAATGATGTTCATTGTCCCTTGTTTTTCTGTCTGTAGCAACCTGTGAAATATTCCCCAAATGTTGTCACAAAGATCACAGCATCATAGAGTGGTTTGGGTTGGAAGGGACCTTTAAGGTCAGCTGGTCCAACTCTCCTGCAGTGAGCCGGGATATCTTCAGCTAGAGCAGGTTGCTCAGAGCGTTAGGTTTGTTAGTTCACAGTGAGCACTGGGGGACGTACCGAAGTGTCAGGTAATTTACAGTACATTTATAGAGACTTTCTTTATTATTATTATTTCTCCTAGATCAATAAACTTATTTTTGCTATATTTAGATACAAGTCCATAGGAATATTTTATGATCATTAATGCAAAAATCATAAAACTATCACAAATAAGAACATATTATTTTTTTTCCCCACACTTTCACTGTTGCCTGGATCACTTGCTCATGGACACGCAAACATTTGAGTCATAGCCTTGATAAGCAAGGCCCAAGTCCTTTATGTGAATGTTTGCTCAAATCACGATAGCAGAAGTGGTAGTACCACAAACAAGATATTTATCAGCCTGGAGGAACTTGTACGTACCCTGCAGAAATACACTGTTCAGCATCCTCCGCTCTTTTGCCTGACTACATCTCAAAGAAGATTATTTAGTCACCCCAAGACCTCAGTTTTTCTCTTGCTCTTCTGGATGCAACATCCCAAATCTGTGATTTCTGAGATAAATATGCTCACCTGTAGCACTCTGCAGGTGACGTAATGGTTTTGTGAAAAGCAAAGTGGAACACAAGAGGTCCTGTGGGTATGAATCTTTCAAGATTAAATCCAGGTTTTTCTACGTTACATTTAGCCAGACTGAGCTTTTGGAGTGTTATTTGACTTAAGGTCTTTCATTAGCAAGAGGGGAGGATTTCAGAATGTAATAGTGTGCTTCAGTCCCTGTTTACTATTGATCTTTCTTAATGCATCACGAGAAAAAAATGTATAGACCAAAGAATCCGGAAAGGTTTTCTAATTTTTTTCTTTTTTTTTTCCTCTGGAAATAAAGTTTAAGGAGAAGATATGACAGTTCACACTGTACCAGTAATTAAATAATAACAAGAAATAAATTGCTGCAGGAAGTTAGGATTTTAAGCAGTAAAATCATTGCTTTTGCTCAAAGGTATTTAAAAGGAGTGAATGGAAATTAATCTATCATTTATAATAGAGCAGAAATGAAAGCATTCAAAGGAAAACTAATTTTAATGTTTTTTATGCTGATTTCTATTTTAATTATATAATGCCTATTTGCAATTATAATTATCCATGTCATTCTAAGAAGAGTGACAGTGTAAAGGAAATGTGTTATATATATTTTCACATGAAAGCTAGAAACTATGCATTTAAACAGAAATTCCTCTGTGATTGTGGTGCCACTTTTTAAAAATGCAGCACTAATTTGTCAGTTTACATGTATCTCCGTACTCAATAAGCTGGAGCAACTGTAAAACTGTATTTTTAGGGAAGCAGCAGCAGCTTTTTGCTTACATTGTTTTTAATTTTGAAAAACTGCGTGAATTATCAGATGCTTTTTACCTTGTCCTATGCTGCCATTTGGTCAAGTTGTTGCTGTTACCTAAGCACCAGGTTTAACAAATTTCCTTCCCATTTTATTTGCTACGTCTCTTCTTCCCACAGAGTTTAGCAGTGTCTTTTTCAGTCCACTTTTCTTTTTTCTTTAACTCCCCTTTTTGGGGAGGGGAGGTGGGGTGAAGACGTCTCTCTATTTTCAAGAAAAGATTTTTTTATACATACCGCTGTGACAAATCCATTACAGAGCACAGAGGCGATCAGCATGGTGCCAAACCCTGGCTGAGAGCTGAAGGTCTAAGCTAGCACTGTTCCAAAAGATCAATGGGGGACGCTTCTAAACGACAAGAGTTTTAAGTGGCTCTATACACCACTGAAAGAAAATAGAAGATCAAATGGTAGGTTCTAAGGCAGAAATAAATGTGTGTTTGTTTCTGCCCTTCTGGCCCTCTCTTTAAATACAGCTTAGGAAAAAAATATGTTAAGGGACAACAAAGAAAACACAAGCGGCTGAGATCTGCGTTCTTCCGATAAGCTGTGCTCTGATTCATGGCAAACTTTAAACAGCATAGGTAATTAACCTGACAGAAAAAAAAATACTGGGGAACAGGGTAGATACGCTCCCACTTGAATTGTTTCAAACAAGACTGGATGTCTTTATTGAAATTATTTATTTCTTTTTAAAATGTCCGTCCAGGCATAAGGCATGAGATGAATTGGGGAACTGCAGGCTAATACTGTCTTAAGGAGAAAGAGAGGTCTACTGATCGCATTAAAATCTGAATGCTCTGGTCAGGATATGTATATAGTGTTCTTATCTAATACAGTTCATTTAAAGGAGTGTTATTTATTCTGAAGAAAGAAATTAAACTCTTTGGATTTAGGTATTGACCAGATATCGCTGTTGAAACACCCTCAGATATCCATCTTACTCTTTGCAGATTGTTGCTATACAATAATATATTGGCTGGATTGTACTAGGGAAATCTCTGATTTCTTTCTTGGCAATTGGTTTCTCAGATATCTCCTGCTGATTTTAAAATGCGATATCCATTTAAACCTCCCCATATATGTTACTGGACGAAAACTTTGATGTCTAAAATATCTGAAAATGTTAACATCTGCTGTTTACTTGCATGCGTTTTGCACTAATGAAGAAAAAAGTTTCTCTTCAAAAGCCAATCGACTCTTGCAGTTTCACAGTCTTTTTAGTATATAGAAATTGTGAGTTTTAAATTAAAGTACAGCCATGTTTCTACTTACTGAATAGGTTTCAGAGTTTCAGTGTCAGTTTGGTTTTTTTTTTTGCCAGCCCAGGTTAATCAGATTTTATTTCACTAAAAAATACTGACAGAAAACATGACATGTTGTTTCATCACCAGTTTTAGGGAAATAATGTTTTGTGATTAAAAAGCTTTCAAAAAGAAACTTCAGAAAAATGTTTCAGCAATAATATTTTGGAGTTCTGCCTTTCCCTGCTACTAGGAAAATACATTTATATCATCTTTTCCCTTATAGATTGCACGTTTGAAAAGACACAAAGTCTTTCATGTATTTTAATCATCCCAAGACACAAATTTATGAGTAAAAATATTTATGGATACGCAGTGTTTTAGTTAGAAAACAAGTGGCACAGCAAGAAGAGAACCTAGAACATCAGATGACTGTTGGTGAAATATTCTTAATTTAAAATAGTGAATGTATATCCTAATTCATACTTTAAAAAACCTCAAGCTTTTACATAAGTAATTTTCTCTTTACCTTTTATTATTATTCCTCTTTGTCCTTCTAGTCAGCCCAGGAAATGTCACCAAACACATGACAATAGCTAGCATAAATAAAAGGTTTGTTTCTCTCCTCCCCTTCCTCAAAGCAGGAACATTCCTGGGAAAAATTCAGATCCCAGAACCCCTCACCACTTATCCACCTTTTCAACACAAGCATGTATATGTGCAAAGAAGCTAAAACTAACCTGTAAGTACATCTGGAACATTTCTCTTAAATAGGGTAAGTCATATTTGGATGGTTCTGAAAAAGAGCTTGCTTTCCATGTGGTCTTAAAAGGCCTCTCACACTGCCCAACCGAAAGCTTAATTTGGATTTTGAGACACAACAAAGAGTACTTTTCCTTCTTAAGCTCTCACAATGAAAAAGCTTCTCTCCTCTTTGGTGTCACATATCATCACCAGCTTCAGCTAGAATCTTAGACACATAAATCAAAAAGCTGTCACTTCTAAAAACGCCTGTACGTAGTGGCAATACAATTTTCATGCTTGACAGCATAATGAAATGCTTCTGTGCGGAAGCTGCTATTATTATTTGTTTGACTCAGGTGACCAGCAGCAGAAGCTCAAGCTCTAAGGAGGTTGTCAGCAATCTCCACTATCTTCTGCAGCTACCTCTGGTCTAGAAGAGAATGAGGTAACCAGTATTTCTTCTGTAAAGAAGGACTGTCCAGGCACAATTTACTAGAGGCTCAATGTCACTTGATTACCACATTTACGGAAATATTACCTATCAAAAATAAATCAGGTTAAACCGTTGCCACTGATGAATATTTAGAGTTTCTGCTGCAAAGAGCGCATCATGTGTGTAAGGTGAAAAGCAAAACCTTGAACACAGGTACACTGTTCCTTCTCCTGACGAGTTATACCAGACCAGCTTGTAGACCCTTCCAGAAGCCTCTCTGCCAGAAAAGCCATGGTGCCACATGATGGGAATCTCTTGGAGCTGGGGGGCAGCAGTCAGCCAGCACAGCGATTGCAAAGTGTTTTCCCAGTTGGAGCGTCTGACACGTCTATGGGACCTCACCGCCAACATTCGTGCAGCACCTGGCTGAGGCTTGCTAACAAACTGCCTCCAGGGAAGAAGGGTTCCTTCTTGATCCAAGATAAACACTTCCCAAATTCAGTGTTCATGGGAGAGGGAAAG
>NW_010397550.1:0-11768 GCF_000710305.1 Buceros rhinoceros silvestris | reverse complement strand
AGAAACTGAAGTGGGCTTTCTCATCCTGTTTCAGTAGGATGAGCAAAATGGTTTGCAGGCAGATGTGGCGTGTCCCTCAAGAGCTGGCAGGTCTGATTTCAAGGGGCTGTTGCTTGAAATGCAAAATGTTAGAGTCCACATAGAGGCAAATCCATCTGTTCTGAAGATGTAAAAAACACAACCAGAAAAAAAATCTTAAGAGGGACCTTCTATATATCAATGACAATAATAATGATAACGTGTCTCAGATCAAGTATTTTGATCTTGAGAAAAGAGGTTATTAATACGAAAACAAATGTAAAGATGTTTGCTAAAGCTGCATCAGGCAGGAGTGGTAACAAGAAATAAAATGCATGTCTGCTGTATAGCAAATGCAGTCGAGATCCAAAGGATAAAAGGGGAAAAATAAAACATAGTGATTTATTACCTAGTCACCTACATTTAAATTTGCATTAATGTTAAATGCTTTTATGACTGTTCATGGACACTGAAAACTGTAATGAGTGTCCCCAGACACAAAGAGCTAGAGTTAATTCATATATAAACTACCGAGATATTTTTACTGGAACTGACAAAAATTGGTGAGCTAAATAAAAAGCACTTTGTGAGGTCAGTCAGAAATAAGAGAGATGAATCAGCAGCACGAGAGCTATCTCAAGTACGAAAAGAACCGAATGAACAGAAGCTATCTGAACAACAAGAAGGAAATAGAAAGTACTGTATGTGGAGAAAAAAATCAGGAGTTTTTTTACTTCAAACCCTTTTTCTTGATTTTTTAAGAGACAACAGAGGAATTTAAGAGACAACACTATGCAAAATGTATATCCTAAATATCAGAATACAGTACTATGATTGGTACCATTATTTATTTACATTGTAATTAGTTCATATCCAGCTATCCCAGATTGATACCATTCAGACCCACCAGAGAGAAAACGACAAGATTTCTTACCAATTCAAGCTGAGAAACTGCAAGAGCAACCCTAGCTCTGATTACCTGGTATAATAACTGGTGATACTCTGCAAGTGAGCAACTACTTTGTGTCTCAAAAAACTTTGTGCCTCAAATTTTATCCCCAAGGTCCTCATCCAGGCAAGTGTCATGGAATTAGGTTCCTGTCTCTCAGCTCACAGCTATGACAGAGGCCATCACGGGGCTTGCCAGGCTTGGAGGCTTGACGATTACACTTGGATTACAGAACAACACAGCAGTAATAAAACCCAAAAGGGCTGGTAAACCTCATACATTATAACTTGTCCTCAACAAGCTGTTTGTTTTTATTTCAAAACAAATGAACAACAGCTAACGACCACAAAACTTTCCCTCCAAAGAAACACAGCACATCCAAACAAAAACCTAACTACCTTCAAATTAATTCAGAAAAAATTCTAATGTACTCACATATACATCCACAAGCCTAGGTTGTATAACCAATTTCTTATTAAGTATTCCAGCACTATTAATAATAATTGCTCATTAAAGACTTCAGTAATTAGCTCTGCTTATATGTAATAAAACTGTCCTCACTGAGGTTTGCATATAGAACTCTGCTACTTGACAACTTAATTGAAATTAAGGGGAGGAAAACATTACTTCTATGAACATAATATTAACTTAACATGCACAATTAAAGTCCAATTACACAACCGGAAAACAGGAAGTTCTCCTGGGTGTTATGGGCTACTGAAGAAATGTCTTTCAAGCAATAGTTAAAGCTTTCACTTAGCATAAACAAGGCACTCACACAGACAACACACCATCATGAAAAGCACTAGCTGGTATTCAGGACGCTCAGACTTCAGGGTGAGCAGCAGCACCGAAACCAGCTCTGATATAATTGCTCACAGACCACGTCTGTGCACTGGGAGCTCGCTGTTCCGAGACTGCCTGATACCTGGTAATTGCTAATTGCCAAATACACTTATTGGTGTTCTCGGGGAACCCGTGACTTCTGTGAAGGTGGCTCCGTTCTGAACCCTTTGCAGATGGCTGAGGAGAACAGCTGATGTTCTATGTGGTGTGGCAGGGAGAAAGCCAGGCAGAGGGCAGAGCTGCAGCTCTGAAGAGCCTGGGCTTCTGCATTCCCACTTTGTTAGCCACAACCCTCATTTTGATGAAAAGCAGCTTGTTAAGGCTGCCATCAGCAGAGAAAGCGATGTGAATAGGAATTATGAAACTCCTCGGATGATTTGTCTCTTTAGTGAGCTCCCTAGCTCTTCAAAGGGCCACCACCAGACACTTTCTCTATCTGAAGCTAACCAATCCTCATAAATAAAATCTTGACAGAAAACAAGTCTGTGAGAATGTCACAATTAGGCTACAGCTAAGTAACTGTTTCCTCTTCAAGGGTACTAATTCAAGTCCTTGTTCAATCTGAAAAAACCCCGAAGACTTACATCATGCACTTATATGATACTTAATACACTTTTCTAAACAATTTTCATGCAAAAAGATAAGCTCTACTAATCAAGGGACAAGAGGAGAACATACCAGTCTATCATTTTAAGCACTGCCAGAGAATTCATGCATTAAAGGTATTACTAATATTTCAGATGAAGGGAGTCATGTTCATCTAAATTTTTTTTTGGTTCAAAATGTTATTTAAACTTGACAGCTTGTTTTGCTACCAACCAAGCAGAAATGATTCTAATAAAATGCTCATTCAGAAATAGCATTTCTTTTCAAAGAGAGAAAGCATTCACTCGAAAACTTGAATTCTCATCTATTTATAGTGATTATCATATACAGACATATTTTGGGTTTTACTTTTTTTTACATCAAAAGAAAGCTTTTATTTTTATTTTAAATCTACATTCGCTTCCCTATGAAAATGTATAATTGGTGCAACCTTGCAAATAAACAAAGAACTGTGTTCAGGCAGAATATTGAGTCCTGTCAGAAGTTTGTAAAGATGCGACTCCCATGGAGCTGAGCACAGGAGTTGTCACACAGTGTGTGGAGCTTCAGCCATCCTACAGAAAACACTTACTGACAGTGAAGGGGATAGGCAAAGTGGGCTAGCACCAGCTGGAATTTTGAGAATGGCAGCCATTTAGGGGTCATGGCCAAGAAGATGCCATTAGCTTAAGTTAAACTGTGCTTCTCGAGCCCCTTTCATGCAGTTTCTAATGATTTAACTCATTGTATATGTGGTCATGCTAAAACTGCTGAAAGAAGTTCATTGCATGGTCTACAATTCCATGGTAAACTGCATCTTCTTTCTGCTTAACATTTTATGTGGTATGCCTAAAAAAATGGACAGCAATGTACTAATAATTTAGAGGTTACATATGCTGCTGTATTAAACACAATGAGCACTAAACAGAGTATGTTTCTCTGCTGTGAAGGGTTAGGGCTGGGCCGGTCACTAGGTGCTCTCTATTAACCCCTTTCCCTTCCCAAAGCGAAAGAGAAAAGGAATAAGGGAGAGAGACTTAGGGACTGGAAAAGAAAACTAAAACTGCTTTAATTAAAATAATAGCAATCAAATGAAATATGGACAAATATATACAGTAGCGATACTGAACCTAACCCTCCGATGGCAATTACGTCCCTGACACCACTGATGCTGCAGGACAGGCACCAGGGAAATCCCAGACTGGACTCCATGGCAGATGGGAACTGGATTCAGGAGCTGGATTCTAGAAGTGGATTCAGGAACGCACAGATTGAGATCGAACGCAGAATGGACAGAGCCCTCCTCAGATGCTGCCCATTGAAGAAGAGGGCTTGACACTTGTGATCCCTCAGCTTTATACCTACCGTGATGTATATGGAATGAAATACCTTGTTGGTCAGTTCAGGCTCACCTGTCCATTCTGCTTCTCCCCACAGGTGCAACTCCTTGCGTCACAGCACGCTAACGTCATACACAATATTTAGCAGTGACCTTGGTCTCCACAGGAGGAAGTACAAGCAAGAGCCTTTCTGCAGACCAGCCCCTGGTAGTAACTGTGAACATCAAGTGTTGTCACTCCTAGAAGCAGACACTGTCTGCAGAAACACGCCGTTAACTTCAGCAAGGGCTGAAGCTGGAAAGTGAAATCCCTCAATAGAATGAGCTCTGTTCTAGCTCCAACCAGGACATACAGATCTTTGCTAGCTCTGATATCTACCGGCACTGAATTAAGTCACTGACATACAGTCAGACCAGAAAGACTGATACATGAGTGTCAAGAGATACGCGAGACACAATCACGTGATTTCCACTTGCATGATGTACAAGTTTTGGCCCTGGCACGCTGCACTGGAGGATACTATTCTGAAGTCACTAAAGATTGGAACTGCTGTCAAAGGCAAACCTGGTTATGCTCTCATGGCCACACCGTTGCCATGCTCTCCTGTTAGCGGTGACTTTTAATGAACCTATGGATTATACTGTTATTTAAAACAAACAAAAACCCAGAACCAAACCTTTTTTGTTAATTACTTCAGGACCTATACCAAGCATTGAGGAAGCAATTACAAATTACTGAAGTGTTCTAAAAGATTTAAAGCTGTAAATGATGGTATTTACATTCACAAAAAAGCTAGCAGATTAAAAGGATACGCTTAGTGACATTTGCAGTTGTGAACATGCATTGCCTTTAACTACCAAAATTAAGTAGATGCATAATCAGAACATAACTCTGAAGTAAAATATTTAGAATTTTTTCCTTTCTCCCAAGAACTTAGAACAACTGAACTAAATGGCATAATTGTTTCTCAAGTCTTAGAAGAAAAAGGTTATTTTATTTGAATTAATCAGCAATAAATAATTTGCATGGCATAAAATGTCAACCACTATCTAATGCTCACAACTTTCTGAGGGTTAGCTGCTATAGCTTAGAAAAAAAAAGTTTCAACCTTTAGCTACAGACAGCACTTTCAAACGTGAAAAACTTTGGAAATGTGCAACGCTACCGATCCTCCTCTTTTCTATTGCCTGAATTAATTCTGTAAACATACTTTGTGCGTATGTGTGTGGTGTACTTGTTTGTGGTGGTTTTGTTTTGTTAATTTTTTGGGTTTTTTTTAAATCAGACTTGCTTTTCAGATGCTATTCAAATTTATTTTTTCGTTAAAGTACCACTTTATCCTTTTAGAATGGAAACATTGATAGTTTACAGGAGAGCTATACAAATTCCTTTGGCAACATGCGTAAGGGATGGGAGACTTTGCAATGCAGAGGAAGGGGAATAACCTATGGAGAAGTGGAAAAGATGCCATCAGCCACCATCGTGTGTGGGTGTTGACTCCTTTCTTTGTAACACAAGGCCATGGACCCGGTGAGGAGTCTGTGACTGTCAGCGTCTGAAGCCACTGAAGAATGAGGTAAACACAAAATAGATCAGTGTCAGCACTCACTGGGTAGCCCTGAGTTTTGTGAACGTACACAACAGGTTTGCTTTGCTGCTTTTCTTCAAACACACCAACCTGAACTTGTAATACCTCATCGAACGAAATGTGCCCAAGGGCAGCAGCATTTAGCAGGGCTCTGACGAGGCCACATCTGCAGTACAAGCATGCTCACAAACACTCAGATAGCGACCGGAGGGCAAAGAAGCTGCAGGGAGAGTTAGGGAGCTATTTAAGTGTCCCGCTTATAAGTCAACATTCTTAAATCTTCCCTTGTTCAAGGAACATTGTGTTCCTCCACTCACTCATCAGCTTGTACACGGCTTTGTGGTTTTATGGTGTAGCTATTGAGCTCCACTCTGTTTTGGGTCTCTAATTTACACTACTGCCTTGTCATGAAAGGAGGAAAGAACCCTTCTGTATATACAAAGGTGCTCAGGGACAAATAGAAGACAACTAAGAAATCTTTACGTTATTGAAAACAGCATTATTAAAGCATGTATTTAAAACCAAACACTCACCCCCATCTCCCTATGCATGGACACACGGCAAAGTTCTTTAGGTTTGTGATTAAAGTTTTCCAAGCTAAAAGCAACGCAAACAACTTTCAACTATTTTTTTTCTTTTTTACTTACGTGTTCTTAATAATTTTATTAATGAAAATTGTATTATTTCTGAGAAAATTGTCTTTAATAAATTAATGCATATTTAAGGATTTGTGAGCCAATCTGAGGCAGGCCCCCTCTCCCCAAACAGTCCTCTATCTTTTACAAACATTAATGTTTCTGCTCACTGTTGGGATATGTAAATGTGATACTCTGTCTTGGTGAAGGTGTACCTCACCAAGTGTTGTTTTCAATTTTCTGTCGTTAATAAATCCATCCTGATCTGTTTTCAACTGCAGGAACTGGACAGTTTTCCCCCAAGATACCTAGTCAGCCATGTAAAGGACCGTCACATTGCAGCAAACTATCCAAGTCACGCACATAACACCACTGCATGGCAAAGAGCTGGTCCCTACCAGGTTAACTGGTTTGTAAGCACGGATCATGACACAAGATAAATAACATCTATTTGATACACCTCATAAACAGAACTCGGAGACAGTACTAGCTGGCTCCAAAGTGTAGGAGCAAGAAAAATGCGAGAGGAACAGCCCTGCAGACAGGAGGAGATGCTTCAGGCACAGGAGCAAAGATTCCCCCTGCAGCCCAGTGGAGGACCACGCTGGCGCAGATACCCACACTCTAGCCTGTGGAGGACCCCGCACCTCGGCTGGCGGAGGTCCCTGAACACAGCTGCAGCCCGTGGAGAGCCCCTCCTGGTGGGAGCTGTGGCCCATGGAGAGGAGCTGCTTATTTTGAGGCTACACTTTTTTTTTTTAAGGTATCTTTCTCTCTCTCATCCTTTCCTGCATACACCTACATAATTTACTCATAAAAGTTCTGGGCAGAAAATGGTAAATGCACAGCCCACACCAGCTTTCAAAATTGCCCCTATATCCAGCCGTATTATCTAGATGCATCTTCTTTCTCTCTCTGTCCCATTTGGCTGCTTTATTAGCAGCCTCCACAGACATGACAGATACTCTAAAAACAGTGCAGACTGAGTTGCCAGAAGGGCTTATCTCAAAATTTCCCCAAACATTTATCAAAGAACAACAAAACCATATTATTAGAGAACAGTTCTTCCCTTCCTCTAGCTTCATCTTGCTGTTTTAACCAGTTCCATTGAGCTCTATGACACACCTACTAAACTACCAAAGCTTGCTTCTCCCTTTCCTTCCTTCCCTGAGGATAAAACCCCAACAAAAAATCTCTTCAAATTTCATTGTCTTTTTAAAACAGCAATAATAATAAAAACCTTTTTGTAAAGAAGAAAAAGAAAATATCCTCTCTACTGCTTTCTATTTCTCTGTTATAATTTGTTTTGTGAAATGTTGCATTTTCCAGCACTTCACTGAGAAAATTAAGTTATTACTGTTAGAAAACAAGAGCATAAGGAACTTACTGGAGTGTGATAAACTGATTTTTCAGTATATGTGAAATTCAAGGACATACATATGTACCAGAGGAACAGGAAAGCTTTCTGTCCGCAAGGTTTTTTTGAATCTTAACCGATAAAATTAAAAAGTGATTTATTTATTAGGTTCTGTATCATTATTAATTATATTTCTATAACATTATTCTATTCTACACAAATATATTCGAATTTTGTTAACTGCACTACGGTAGGAAAAAAACAGATATAATTGGAAAAAGTATTTTACAAATTTATTTCAAACTTTTTCAGTCTTCTTCATTACCTATCCTTCATGTCCACATCAAAGATGAGTATTCCCCAAGGAAAGTGGGGTAGGGAAGGAGAGAGATACTATAAAACAGATCAAGCTAAAATGTAATTAAATGCAAAAGATTATTTAAGCCAAGCATGTATCTTCCCAAAACAGAGGTCCCGGTAAGCTCATTATGGAACAAACCAATCAACAGGATGAAAATTCACACATTTTTAAAGGCAACAAAGAAAATCTAAAGTAATTTGTAGACATCCTTGTCTATCAGAACAATGGGTACAAAGACACTGCAAAGGAACTGAGGCATTGTGGGAGAGTTCCTGCACTGGGGAATTCACTAGCAGACCATGCTTCCTCTCATACAGCAGCTTTGAGAAAATTTGGATATATAGCTATTTGACTCAGTATTTACTGAACAGAACGCTAGTGAGAAATAAACACCTACAACTTTTCTTCTTGTGAGTGTTTCCAGAGACAGAGCGTCCAAAAAGAAAATGATGGAACAAGCTAGTAGAAAAGCATCATATCATCTTTAGGACAAGATAAATTTTACACGGAAATTCCTCAGCTGTTGATGTGTAGTGCTAAATTTTCACAAAAATGTCCTTCATAATTTGCTCTACTAATTACAGCAATTGCACCTTACAGAGAAAGGTATTTTCAATATGAAGAAGGAAACTTGATTTCCTCCTTGCAGCCTGCAAGGCCCATTTGACCTGACGTATCAGGAATCTGAATGTTTCAATGCTTTAATAAGTAAATGCATATAAAGTATTGTTGCTACTGTTTATGCTGCTGCTTTTAAAAAGTACTTTTTTTTTAATTCCTCCCTTCTGTAAAATATTTCAAAATAGACTTATAGGAACAAAACCACATCAGACTTAGTGATCAATGTAATTATACAGTATTGGATTCCTCCATTCTATTTACATACTTGCCCATAAAAATGAAAGACTCATTGTAATTCCCTTCATCTATAAGTACGGCTATAAGAACATACAATCTCTTTCTAATGGAAATCAGAATTACAATTAGATCTAATAAAAAAAAAAGCACTAGTAGAACATTTTTTCTGCAAAAGCTGCTTATGCAGTAGAATCAAAAAAAGTTCAAAAGGACACGTCAATTCTCTTGACATTTTTAAAGCAAAACCGAGAAGGCTTGCTGGCTTCTCCGCCTGCACAGCCTTTTGCTGCCAAAGTTTGTCCTGGCCAGTTGTCCCTAAAGGTCTCCCCACATTTAAAGGGGACAAACTTTAAAGTTTGGAAATCAACTTTACCTCTGAAGGATGCCCCCCAGATCTCCAGTTGGTATCTGGACAGTCTGCACTTCCACTCAGTCAGATACAGGAAGAAATGCATGGGTTTTATATGCATACACAGAGACACATCCCTCTCTAGTCTTTCAACAAAAGATTTTACCCTGAAGAGTTTAAAGAAATGCCACAACTGGGGATAACTGTTTTTTAAACACACATTAGTGAAACCATTTTCTAAGGCAATCTGCTGATCGATTATATTTTAAGATACTGACATGGAAAATGAGATCAAGGTGTCTCTCTCCTCAGTCCAGTTCAAAGCTGATTTTCCTACCCTGGAGTAATCCTCACACTTTCTGTCCCACAGGAATATATTAATCTCTGAATTATTGCTTAAGAATGAAACACTAGTGCCATGGGCATTTCCCCTCTCTGTACCTTCAGCATTGCATTTGGTATAATCGGAACTATCTCCTAGACCAGGTAAAAAGATAACATAGCCAAAGAAAGCCACGTTTCAAAAGAAAACAGCTTAAAAATAAAATCAGACACCTACCTGGTTAATACTTGAAGGTTTCAACACCTATAAACCTACCCAAGAAAAGGAACATTAGACACATAGGTACTACAAAAAAATAGCTTAAGTACCCATCTAAGGAGCAACAGTAAAGTCTAAACATTCATTCTAGCGACCTGTGATGACCCATGTGACCAGAATCCTAGTACCTTGCAAGAAGAAAGTAAGCTCATTAAGGAAACAAATTTATAGATTCATCACCTACTGTTCAAAGTGATTAATTATCACGATATATAGACTCAACCGTAATTAATTACATATAACTGTCCAAACAGAAAATCGGAATAGTTTTTGTTTAAATTGTAAAACCCCTGTAAAGTACATAGTATGTGGGCGGTACAAAGAGTATGTCAAGCAGTCACCAAAAGACTACGATTTACCCCCACATGATGCAGAGTTGTTCACTTCCCAGGTAAGCGATAGGGCCCCTAATCTAACAATGAAATATCTTCATGACACAACTTACGATAATGACCAGGCTGCCTTGCAAAAAATATGAAAGGAGCGGAGTCTGGGAGTAAAAGCCTGGACTTCTCTTGACCCAGTAGCCTTCAGAGGGAAGCCTGACTATAAAAGCTAACACATCCTACCGTAAAGGCAAGATGGAGAAAAGTGGGAAGCTCTTTTCCTGTCTGCGGGTTCACTCTTTGGGATGCCTTTGAAAGCTGTCACTGACAGAAGCTTTTGAAGGAGTTTTCTCTAACGAGCATCTCAGAAGGAGCTGTTTTTAAAATAAGATTCATAACACACCACATTGCCTGTGATGGTAAGAGAGTGCTAATATGCAAATAGCCAAAACGCTTCCAGACTGACTCTGTTTTGTCATCTCTGGAGGAAAATGATGATAAAAATAAAATAACCCCCCAAACCTATGGAAACTAAGCGTTATGTCTTACTGTTTCATACCTCTCTTCAACTTTACCAAAACCTAAAAAATTCAAGGCCAGAGAAAAAAATACAATGCCTCTCCTTTTCCACCAAAAAAGGACTTATTAACACAGAATAGAATCTTCCTCCTCTGCTTTAGAGCACCTGGTTCCCACTTGCCAGCTAAAGGTAATTAGCCTTTAATTATCACCGGTTACATTTTCACCTGCAAATGACTGTAAAGTCAGGCTTAGCATATTCATCGCCCACCTGCAGGCAGCCAGGAAACACTTCTGCACTTCAGCTGAAGGATTAACCTTTTATTTACCTGTCTCTTAGCCCCATTCTCAGCTGAACCCACAGAATTATATTTGTGCACGTGTGTGCAGATTCGGAGGTCAAATGATCTGTTTTACTAGAAAGCGATGTTAAGGGTTTCTTATACCCTTCCAACCCATGGGAAAAACCTCAAAATATTTTCACAGTAACACACATTGAAGTGGAAAAAAAAATCGATACACAAACTGTCCCTTAATTTTTCCTCGCTGGTTTGATATTGCTAAGTAAACTGGAGGGGGTTTCTAGACATCGTTGATATACCTATGAAAATACAAATCGTGCAGTTCTTGTGAATCCTCCTAGAGATTTCTGCGATACAGGTACTGACCTCAAAGGCAGGTGGTCTGATTCTCACTACCACATACACACAACTCATCTGCCCTTCCAGCAGCCTGTTTTCAGCTTCTACTGGGCTTGTTATAAATTTTATTCTCCAGCTTAATTTTTGCTTGCACCTCTATTTTTCATAAACATAATATTTATTTTTTGAGGATGTAAATGTTTGCAGGCTGGGGCTTTAATTGTGCAAAAAACCACATCCTCATGCACGTGGCACGTTTCAATGCCTTCAAAAGGACTGACAATACCTGTAAACGCATCACTACGGTGAGTATTTTCAGGAGGAAGGCAATGAACTATGAATTATTGTAGGCCAGGACATTGTGGCCAATGCCTGGAATAATACATGCACAGCTGAAACACAAATAACATACCCTACACCAATATTTAGTACAGCAAGTCCTAGCTTAGTAATTTACTTTTTTTTAAATTAAAAACAATAAATTGAATACTCTTCACATAAAAGGGAAGAAACCATAACGTGTGATTGCAGATAGAAACAAGCTATTGTTTAAATTAAACATAAGCAATGGAGAAAATCTTCCATCCCTGAATCTAAGTATCTTCGTTGTTTTGCAGAGACAAAACCCCCAAAATAAAAAGCATCCTCTGAAATGCAACAGGTAGACTGACCTGCTCTGGTAAACCTTCTAAAGCAATAACCTCGTGCCAAAGTAATTTTTACATCTTGAGTATTTTTGTTTCTTGTGCACTACAAGCATTTATTTTATTTTTAGTAATAAATTTTTATTTTTAT
>NW_010397549.1:4908-6172 GCF_000710305.1 Buceros rhinoceros silvestris | reverse complement strand
GACAGAGTTAGCCCACCCAGCTGCAGTGAGCTTCAAACAGTGTGGTTGTTAGTGCACCTTAAGTTCTTTATGACCTAGTACTTCCAAATAAGGCTCCTGATCAGTCTAATAGCAATATATAACAATAAAATTATAATAAAAATAACAGCTCTAATAGCAATGTCGGAAGACAGGTAGTGGAACTGCTGATGACTTTTTGCTAACAGAAGCATCATTTCTCTTTAAAACCCTAAATCACACCCGCAATGCACTCTACAGAAAATATCCCATAGCTGGATTTATTTTTTCCCTCCTTCTAAGTACAAGTGTTTTCTGCAAAATGGTAGGACACTGAGCAGGCAAAAAAAGATACTGCAGTTCATAGGGAAAGTGAAACGAATCTGCTAAGCAACTCCATTGCAATGTCTTGCTATGGGTTTGTGTTTTTTCTGAGTCTGCAGTAAGAATGACTTGGCAAAAGAGAAGTGCTGGTGCATTTTGTCCTACTGAATTACAGTGGAATTTACATTTGAGGACCAAAAAGCATAGGATTTCTCTCAATACCAAGATGCCAAGTCAATCACCGCTTTGCAGGGGAAGGAGCTGAAAGACTGACCTCCCTGGCGGTGAGATCTCATGTTTCATTTCATTAGCCTTACCAGATGCAGTTCTTCAGGTGGCCATGGACCCAGTCCAATAAAATAAAGGTGCAAGATTTCTCTTTAAGCAAGATTATCTCACATTGTTGTACCATAAACTCAGGTTTGGAGTACCACCAAAATTCAAATAGATCAATCTAAATTTCAGTACTGCTCCCTTTATAGACCCTGTGTAGTTCTGTGCATTGGCATCCAGATTATCTTGGTGGATAGTGTTAGTGTAGAAGTCTTGTGCTCAAATTACAAAATTGAGCTTATAAAGCGAACATTCAGCTAGATCCAGAAGGATTACAGTGCTGACTGATATATTTCAAAACTTTTGTGCATTCAAGTGTTTTCCAAGCCTTACTTATTTCCTCAGTATAGGGGCAGTAGGAAAAGCCTACTGCCAGAAGCAAATTCCAAACTTATGCAAAGCTTTTCACTGTTGCAGGGTGTACCAGAAATCAGACTTTTAGTGTGTAGAGGCAATGTCTTAGGATGTTCTCAGTCTTACCAATGGAATGGGAATGAATAAAACCCTAAATTGCCTTTATCTGGTGCCTATACAGCACACAATCCAGCAATATCATCATTTTATGATGCACCACAGTCCCGCTGTTAGAAGCACAGGTGGGTTCCTGCTG
>NW_010397549.1:1494-4812 GCF_000710305.1 Buceros rhinoceros silvestris | reverse complement strand
CCTGCTGATCTTTTCCTGAATATCCATGATAACAGAAGTAATTACCATTGCAGAGCAGCCTCCTTCTGTTGCTCTCTGCCTCCAGGCAGTTTACAATGTAAATATAAAACAGGAGAGTGCAGATGAATACAGGTGCATAAGGAATGGGAAGATAAAAGTTCAGAAGGAAAGTACCTCTGTTACTTAACAAGGAAACACAGGAGCAGTCTAACAGTTTGGTTTGGATGGAGGGAGTTTGCAGACAACTTTCCACAGTTTTCATATAAAGAAGTCCCAGGGCTCCAAACTTTTCCATGACGTAGGTATGATTTACTAGCTCCATCAATACTACATTGAAATTTCACAAGTCCTTCAGCCTGCAGAAGTGCGTACCTAAACAAAAGCATTACAAATCGCTTGCTGAGCTATGTGGGAAGCTTTTCAGCATCCTGCTCGTGGAGGATGGTTTTCCTGCAGTTAATGGCCTGCCCTTGAGCATGCAGAGAGAACAACTGTGAATCCATATATAGATCGAGGCCTGGGAAGCACAGAAAAGTGTAAGGAACAGGAAAAAAACAAAAGGAAGTAAAATTTGCACAGGTGAAGGTATTTTGGAAATGCTCAGGAAGGCTGAGTATCAGATCTTGCCCGGGTCAGCATGTTGCCACGTGGTTTGGTATAAACGGAATTTAAAAGGCAGGTTAATAACCACTACATCACCCTGAACATCCCTTAAGTCCAGGTAAAGCTGGCAGTAAAAGCTAGAGAAACAGACAAGGAAAATCAGGTCTAGGTTAACCATTAGACAATATTCACTTTATTGTAAGTATTTATTATAAAGTACATGGCTTAATCATTTATCCATCATGTTCTGAGTATTTTAATAGAAATAAATGTTGCCAATAGTCGGTTGAATACTACAGAGAGCTAAAAAAGAAAGCATTTTATCTACCCTCATATAAGATGTATGTAGATTTCTTCCAGGAAGGGACACAAGCAAAATTACAGTGTTACTGGTTGATTTTGGCATAGCTATAGCAACAGCCATATGGGAGGCATGTAATTTCATCGAGCTGCACGTGGTGAAGTCATGGCAAATTACCAGGGCCTCATTTGATGTGGCTACTCTCCAAGAGTTCTGACTTAGATCAACTAAAACCATTAACTTTCAAAACATCATCAGTCAAACCATATCTTTTTTCTTTCAAAATAATGAATGGAAAACCCTCCAACTGTGTACACTGAAACAAGGTATGTAAGGAGAGAGAGAAACTTAGAAAGCGGGGTTTGTTTATAACCTTGGACTGTTACGATGAGAACACCGCTATTGCCCGTTATATTTGCTAGGAATAACAGCGAAATGCATGTCAAAAGGTAAACCTAGAAAATATAAAGGAAGAATTTGACTGAAAATGTGATGACTTAAATAGGAACTTGATGTCCTGGGCAGAGGCACAATCTGCAAAAGTCATGCTGTCCAGAGAAACTGCGTTCCTATCTACAGCTTGCTTTTCCATTCGGTAGTATTTATCTATCTTTATGCTACACTCATGTGCTTTCTCATAATAAATATGTCCCGTTCCTTTATAAAGCTTCTTCAGGTGAATCTGCAGAACAATGGCAGCAGGATTCCTACAACAGCAAAGCAGGACGCAGACCTCTGCCTTTGTGTTGGATCTACACTGCATAGGCTCCCCGCGGTCACGCCTGGGAGCTGGGAAACAGTAACGCATTGGCCACAACCAGAAAACCTGCACTTTCTCCTGTAATAGAAACATTATTATGTGTTCTCAGTTGTACCTATTAACTTTCTTGGCTGGAAGAAATGTGTATTGCTGCCTTTTTCATATGACTTATTATATACTTCAACAGAACCGAGAACCTGAATCAATCACAGCTGTAAGTACCTGACCTGCCGTGGCAGTTGTACTTTAGGCATCAACTTTCATGTTCACCATGTCATGAACCATTAATTTGAGTAAAACCCATGATAACTTGCAAACATATGTAAAACCACCATTTTTAATTTAGTAATCTTTTATTTTTTACTCGAAGATGTCATCCATGTGCTAAATCAAATCAAATCGGTATGTCACTAGTTTGCTGTTTAAGAGCCATTGCAGGTATCTGTAACCAGTGAGGCTTCCAGCAGAGCTCAGAATCTCTCCACAGTAAAAGCAAGCCTTAAAAAAGAGATAAGAATTAGAGCAAGAAAAGAGTCACATCACTGATGCTTAGAACAGAGGATCGAGATGATCCAGGTGGGTCATTCCACAAAAGGAGCATGAAGAGTCATAGAGCATTCAGTGTCACCTTGGATTTTTGAGCTATTCAACACATGAAACTGCAAGCAACTGAGTGTTTGGCAGGTAAATTAGATTCTGTTCCGAGCCACTTGTTCAGACTTTAACAGATGTTCACCAACTTTTGAGAGCGTTTTGCTGCTAATATTTGACCTCTCACTCTAACCAGCTTTTCATAAAAGGACTGTTTAGAACTTAGACCTTTTTGGGGTTTTCCTTGGTTTGTGATGTTGCAAAAAAATACATTCTCTTCAGCTGATCCAAGCTGTTGCCTCCTCAGATTAGCTTTTCGAAGACAATGGATGTTAAAGGCTACTATATCACAACCGTGGTCATTGTGCCATGTTACTCTTATTGCACTGGCTTCAGGATGACACTGGGAAAAGAGGAGAACTAGGAGGAGAATTTGGAACTTGGGTATGCCGATATCCTTCACTGGATGCAGCAGTGTGCTGCCTCAGAATGGCCTTTCTCGTCAGCAGGATATTATAGCACCCATAGTTCTATTGGCAGAAGCATGAATAAGCACTCCCTAATTGTCTCCAGACAAAATGAGACATAACTAAAAATATCCTCTCTGATGGGTTAAATAATTTGGCTGACTTCTTTTTAGCAGGATAAGGAATGTTCTCCCTAGCAGAATAAGGAACACTCTCTCCAGCAGAGCTGGGGGACAGCAATGAACAGCTCGTGCAGTATCTTCTTCAATTACCACAGCTTTTTCAATTATCACAATCTGGAGCCCGAGTTTCTTGTGAAGATGCATGATTTATTTAGACACAACGCACAATCATAGTCAAGTTAGCCAACAGCAGAAACACTTTAAAAATACTATATTCCTAAATAATTAACTAACTAAATAAATCTATTTCTAATAACAATGCTGCACGCATTAAAAAAAATGGAAACAATTTCAGAGCACGATTTCTGAATTCTGGGTACCTCCATCCTAGGTTTATTCAGTCTGTTTGGTAATATATAGAGAAAGAAACTGTTAACTCATTTCTGTTATGTCGGGGTCTCTGCTTGTCCTGCT
>NW_010397549.1:0-1420 GCF_000710305.1 Buceros rhinoceros silvestris | reverse complement strand
TGAAAGACTGTAAGAAATTTTCCTGAAATAATACCTCAGTGGATCATCAAAAAGTATAAAGGCTGATTTGCAACTCTACAGGGCTGTGTCTGCCACTATACAGATTCCATGGATGTCTTTGAAGACCACAATCAATTTGTAAGAATGTGCTCTTCACACGTCTAGTGTCAGAAATATATCAAAACTAACAGAAATATTTTCAAGCAAGCATATCACCCCCTCTACTGCTTTAAAAGCAAACACCGTGGCAAACGATGCTAGGGCAAAATCTTACAGTCGAACCGATTACATGAATTATTTACCCCTTATTATAAGAAGAGGGGCATTAAAATACCCATTTGGAGCACTACATGCCTTGTGAAGTTGATGCCCCATCCTAGAGAGCCAACCAACTCGACCTTTAAGAACAAGATATTTTGAAACCATACTAGCTGATGCACGGGCAAAGCCCAAAATCATTAGCTCTGTCAGTGCAATTTGTCCTCTGATAAACTCTCATTTCTGGTTCAGTTTAAGAGCGTCTCCATTGAAAAGACCATCGGTACTTGTTCACATTACAGAATGTGGAAACCAGAAAGTTTCCCTCTTGTGTTTCCCTGCAGAGTAACTTCCACTTTAATCCATTTGCATGTTCTATATATAGAACCTATAAAAACCCAGTCCATCTCCCATGCTATTACCGTAAGAATCAGTGTGGGACATTTGTTCCTTTGCTTTAGGCCCTCTTTAGGAGAATACCTGACTTATCTTGAACATGATGCGTGCCCAGCCAGGGATCAGTTAACCGTTACCATATTGGGCAATTTTGCAATTCACGTTGAATAGTACCTTATGCTGCAAGGAGCCCCAGTGAATCATTGTGATTATTCATACAGGAATGTGCAAAAGCACAAATACCAAAATCTGTTCTGTGTTCTTCTGAACATACAGGATTACACGCAATTCCAACTGTTTAGCCTCGGGCTGAGAAAACTGCCTGACTTGACCTTTAGAAAGTTGCTTTCATAAGAATATTCAGTTTAAGATCACATTTGACTTTATGTTAAGGCGTGTTTTTTTTGATTGCATCTCCAGCTAGAGTGGGTACTTGTGCTCCCACATGCACGTCTGCTAGCCATGGCATGACCCTACTTGTCAATGCATGTGAAGGTTACACGTGCAGTCCCCTTCTACCCATGTTTTTTCTCAAAGGCATGGTAATTCCGTAAATTGGAACACTTCTGGAGGTTTACTTTCCATCTACTTTTTGTTTTGCTTGGATAGGCTTCCAAATGGTTTTTAAAATTGTCTTTTTTTTAACAAATTATGACTACAGTTCATCTCCTGAAAGTAATTGAGTGATAGCAATTTAGTAATTTTCAGTCCAGGAAATCCCCTTGCCAATTAAGATTCCTGTTTTCTTTACTATTATAAATCAGCA
>NW_010397548.1:0-821 GCF_000710305.1 Buceros rhinoceros silvestris | reverse complement strand
AATGGAGGGATGAGCCAAGAGGTTCCTCCCTCACCGGATTACTTTGAGCTTCGTCCTGTTGGAAGGGAAAAGCCGGAGCCCAGGAATGGTCATCAGCCTGGGGGTAAGGTGATTGTCCTGGGGCGGGGGGACCTCCCAGCTGTCACCGCAAGGGTTGAGGTGGGGTGAGGGACAGCGGGTGGGAAGGTCTGCGCAAAGCTACCGGCTCTCGGGATGGGGGGCTAGACCTTGGTGCAAGGTTTGAGGCACAACACCTTCGCTTTGGGCTTGGCGGTGGCACCGGGGAGGTCACGAGCTGCAGAACTAAAAGGACCCTCCATTCAGGTGGCTGGAAAGTGGGTCCTGGACGCGCTTTGTGCAGCCAGAGAGTCTTCAGAAACGGTTACACTGCAGGGGAAGGGCAAACGAGGAGGTGGAAGTGTTACCGGGGGGTTGCTGCAGGCGGGACCGGAGCAAGCGGGGGCTTAACCGAGGGTCTTGCAGCAGAGGAGTTGAGGAAGTTGGTAGGTTATGGTTCATCTGAAGGGAAGAGTGAAAACAGAGCTGCTAGAGCACAAGTCACCCGCGCAAAGGAAAAGCTTCGAGCAGGCTGGACTAACCCATCGCAGGAGGAGCAGGATGAGGAGCTGGTTTGGGGCTGGCGCTGGAACTTGTCTCCACATCCTTCTGCCACCGAGACCCCCCGGGTAGGACTGCTGCCCCCTCACCTTACGTTCCCCCGTGAGGACACGGAGGCAGCAGCAGTGACATGTCCCACAGCAGAGCGCGAGCAGTTCCCAGGCTGCTTCTGGACCAGCTCACCATCCCCGAGGAGGAGGAGG
>NW_010397547.1:10637-10860 GCF_000710305.1 Buceros rhinoceros silvestris | reverse complement strand
GCCCGCGTGCTCCCTGCTGCCGGCAGCTGGGGTGGTGATGGGCAGCGCAGGCAGCGGGTCACAGCAGGGCATGGAGCTGGGGAGCCCAGTGAGGGTCCTGGCCCCGCTGCGGGCAGCGCAGGGCAGCCTGGATGTGCAGCACAAGGTGCTTGCTGCCTGCCCTGAGCCAGCGCAGGGGCTGAGACTTCCCAAATCGCTCCCGCAAGATCACGTACCTCTCTCC
>NW_010397547.1:9692-10466 GCF_000710305.1 Buceros rhinoceros silvestris | reverse complement strand
TTCAGGGGTTGGTTTGCTGTCTCACTGTGAGCGTCTGCTGGCAGTGGTGGGGCTGCTGCCTGTCTCAGCCCCTCTCATCAGGCCAAGACAAGCCCCATTGGCTCCAGCTGTCCGCCCCGCACAACACAACAGCGTCGGGTTTCACTGGCGCTGCTCCCCCGGGCCAAATATAGCGTCCGGCCTTGGCCCACCGCGTGGCAGGGAAGGTGGAGTGGAGCTTCTGGGCCAGTGCAGAGGCTGCACAGAGCAGGAGGTGGGCTCTGGTGGGCTGGGGTAGCCCGTGGGGCAGAGCAAGGCACACAGTACTGGGACCTGAGCAGGGCAGAGTCTGCCACATCCTCCCCGCGTCTGGGCAGAGGCTGCTGCGGTCAGGATTGGTGCCTGCTTCCATTTTCTTTGTGTCACTTCTTTTCATTCCCAGCACCAGCAGAGAGGTGCCGCACACCAGCAGTACATGGTGTTTACCTGCAAGGGCTGGGCACACGCAGCACCACTGACACCTCGCTGCTGTCACGCAGCTCCAGGTAAGAGGCTGGGAGAGGTCCTGAGGGGCTCGGTGCTGAGGGCAGGGGACATCAGGCACACGCGGACATAGGGCAGTTCCTTGATGGCACTGTCGAGCTGGTGATGCACATCACCCTCTGCTGCGCAGCTCAGCAACGCTGCGGGAGCAGTCGAGGTGCACAGACCCTGCTTTTGTACCTGCTCTGCAAGCCCAGCTAAAACAAGCCCCTGGCTGCCGCTGCACCGAGGCAGCCGTGAAGGGGGAGGGCG
>NW_010397547.1:9236-9527 GCF_000710305.1 Buceros rhinoceros silvestris | reverse complement strand
GCCGCCCCCGGGCCACCCTGCCATGCTGCGCAAAGCAGGCACACGCCTCTTCCCTCACAGCTTCGCTGTGCCAGTGACCGGGGTCATGCTCACACCACGTTAACAGCCCAACATTTACTCAGAAAACTTTATTGTATTGGAATCCCACCTTACAAAAGTGCAAAGAAGAGTTGCTTTAGGCCCTGTGCCTGCCGTGCGATGGGGAGAGCCTCGCCCCAGCTGCCAGCCATCCTCCAGCAAGACTGGCCTTGCTCCGCGCTGCCGCAGCGCTGGCGAGTGGGCTCTGGCACG
>NW_010397547.1:8111-9076 GCF_000710305.1 Buceros rhinoceros silvestris | reverse complement strand
AAATGACGTGGACAAATGGCCGCGGGGAGCAGGACAGCAGCACCAGGTCCTTGGCTCCTTCCCGGGCCCGCCCCAGGGTACGCTCCTGCCTAGCACCAGTGACATCCCAGTGCAGCGCAGGACAGGAACCAGCTCCCAAGCACTTCCTTCCCAGTGCCACATCCTCACCCCCCCTCTAAGATCTCTGCACATGGGATAAAACATTGTGAGTTTACCAGAAACTGAGCAAAGTGGCTCTTTACAAACAACGGAGGGGGAATTCCTCCCCCAGTACCATCCTCCTGGGACGTTACCACGTGTCCTCCCGCTCTGTACCCAGTCCCCAGCGTCACTGGTTCTAGCCATTGCCAGTCAGAAGCCGCACCAGTATGCCCACCAGCAGGACAGTGACGGCGGCAGCAGCAGCAAGCACTCGGCAGGTGATCAGCGCCCTCCATACCACAGCGGGAGGAGCAGTGACAACAAGCGGCTCCGGTGTGATGAGCTGGTGCTCAGGTTGCCTCTCACCTCCCACCGTGCTCCCGGGCAGAACCGCAGTGTCCACGGTGTCCGTGTCAACGGAGATGTCATCTGTGTAAGAGAAAGGCGAGTGCTGCAGGGAAGCCGAGCTGCAAAGTCAGGGGATCCCAGCCTGATGCTGCACAAGCGCCAGTGACAGTGCTGAGGGTCCCGTCCCAAGGCTGGGGGACACTGGGACATGCCCCAGCAAAGTGGCAGGCGTTCCCAGGTACGGCAGGCACTGGCTGGCAGACCAGGCTCTTCCCTGGAGCAGCCAGGCTGGGGGCAGGGCTAGAACAGGGTATCTGGTGCCCCGTTACTAAGTACGGGAGAAGCCCCACTGGGCTGGGACCAGCACCAGACACTGGGCTCCTCGCAGCTCCTGGGCCTGCAGCACAGGCACGGCTGCCCTGACTGAAGGAAAGGGAGGGCTGGGTGGGGAGATCGGGGTCGCTGCCTGTTGTCAG
>NW_010397547.1:5049-8071 GCF_000710305.1 Buceros rhinoceros silvestris | reverse complement strand
CGGCTGCCATGACTGAAGGAAAGGGAGGGCTGGGTGGGGAGATCGGGGTCCCTCCCTGTTGTCAGGCCCAGTTACATACCCACAGCAGATGTTTTGGTAGCAGCTGTGCCATTGGAGGTCACATCTTCCAGCTGTTTTTGCAGTCCCGCTCGGACTTGGGCCTAAGAGCACATGGAGGAGTTGCTCTTGGACACGGGTGTCCTGCCCAGCCAAGCAAACCCGAGCCTCTTCCCTCCGCTCTCCCAAAGCAAGCATGCTCAGCACGACATTGCCTCTCCACCACAGGAGCAGGGCAGGTCCCATTTCCCTTTTGCCTCCTCCCAGAGGGCTGTGGCACCGTCCTGGGACGGAGGAGAAGCACCAGCCTCACCTCTTCGGCAGCTTTCTTCCAATCCATGCGCACGACAAAGGCCGAGAAGGAAAGGGCTTGCAAAGAGATGCAGACGATCATCCCCACCCAGAGGCCTGCAGCAAGGGAGAGTCACCTGAGGGTGGGCTGAGGGCAGCCAGCCCTGGCCAGCCCCTGCCAAAACGCCCGAGGGCCTCAGTGGTCAGGTTCTTGCCTCCTGCCTAACCCAGGCTCCATGGCAGAGGAAACAGCTCCTGGGGGTGCTATGCTGGGAACAAGGCTGGATTTACTGGGATGTCTCAGGGGGCTGCTGAGAGCCTGCTTCAGCTAAACCCTCCAGCCCCACTGAGCTGGTGGAGGATCCAAGCACGAGTTCCAGGGCTGAGCCTTTGCTCGAGGGACGGGGTTTGGCTCAGAAGAGGCAGTGCTGCAGCTCAGACGATGCCAAGTGGAGGACGCACGTACCTAACACCCCCATCTTCGCTGCAAACATCAGGGAGAGGCCGATGGGCAGGCCGATGGCGTAATAGCCGATGGCGTTGGCGATCGCACCCAACTTCTGCTTCCCCGTGCCCCGCAGCACACCGCCACAGGTCGCCTAGGGAAAGGGGGCAGAGGGATCACCAGGTGGGACAGCACATCCTGCAGAAGGTACCGCCAAGGAGCTCTGGCGTATGGCAGGGTCCTGTGAACAGGGGGACCCCAGCACTGTCCCACGAAGCCCAGAGGGACCAAAGCCACATCTCGGAGCACGTGGTGCAGGGCTCTCTCGTTCCAGCTGCCACCCCAGGCGCAGGCTGTGGAGCTGTCTGCAGACAGCGAGATAATGCAAGCAGCTGCTCGGGCGGTTTATCAGTTTGCTCCTCTCTCTCATTTTAACAGACCAAGAGCAAGCTGCAGGCAGCTTCGCACCTCCGCTGTACCCCATCTGCAGAGAGCAATCGCCCCAGGTGCTGAAATACTCACTGCTGTTGCATCAAACAGGTGAAACGGAGCAAAGATGATCATCACTTTGGACACCAAGACAACGATCTCCCTGTTGGGAAGATGTTCGTACTGGTGAGGGAAAGCACAGCCGAGTCCCGAAGGACTCTGGTTCTGATGTATCTTCCTACCCAGCAACGCCTGATCCCAGCCCATGAGACTTGCAGGGGCTGTTGCAGCCTGGGTACCATCACAGGAGTGTCCCAGTGTCAGGAGCAGCTGTGCTGCCCGGTGACACCGGGCAGTGGGGAGGAACCTCTGGGGAGTGTGCTGGCTACAGGGAGGTTTATCAACTTTGCGAGCAGCTTCTGAGCAGCTCCTGGGATATAAATCACACCCTCTGAGGAGCTAATAATACTCAAAAAAGCTGTTAACCCACTTGTCATTGGTGAAGATGTATCCCACCACGTCCTTTAGTGTTCCCAGTAATGTCGCAACCACCACAGCAAAAACTCCTGCAAGAAAAAAAATAGTCAAATGGCTTTCCTCGAGGGCAGCATGTCCTGCTCCCAACCCGGGCTCGGACCTCAGGGGCTTCATGTGGACTCAGACTTGGCTGCCCGCCAAGCGATATCAGTGGAGGACATACCTGTTTTCCTTACTTTCTCCCCAGATTCTCCCTCTACCGTCTGGAGGTGGAGGACAAGAATGCTAAATTGCATTTTTAATTATCAAAGCCTTTGCACCAGGTTCCTGACACATAATAGGAGCCAGGGTCTCACCTTCCCCAAACAGAGGGTCCAAACAAGCACATCTGGGTTCCTAAGGGGGTCCCCAGCCCTACGAGAGGGGAACTGAACCATTTGCTGCTAACTGCCCTTTATTCCCCTCTGCAGGACCTGGGCTGACCTGTGCACAGCAGCGCCGTGATGCAGGAGGTCTTGGCTTGCAGCACGTCCCCCGAGCCCAACGCATTGCCCACTCGGACACTCGCAGCCACGCTGAAGCCCAGAGGCACCTGAATAGCAGAGACAGGGAGGAGGTGAGTGGCAACAGTGCCTGCAGCAATCTTCCTCTTCCTCAGCAGGGAATTTGGGGCAAATCGGCGTTGCTGCTTAGAGGGACTTTCCGCCTGCAGCCCACCGCTGGATGTGTGCTGCACAGCAGGCCTGAGAGTCATTATCTGCCTCATACCGACTCCTGCTTCCCTCCCCTAATCTGCAGGGCCATTGTTTGGGGGATCCTCCCGGTTTAACACAGCCAGCCCTTACCATGTATGCCGCAGAGGAGAGCTCGTAGATGACAGACTGTGCACCCAGCTCCACCACACTGAGCAGCCCTGGAAAAGATTCACCAGCTTCTTCATTAGGTCAGAATTTAAATTCCTCCTTTACTGACAAGGAAGCAGTGACTACAGGGTTCCCGTCCCACAGAGGCAGCGTCCTGCAGAACCAACCCCGCAGGTGAGGAGGCTGCTGGCAGGAGGTGCTCTGGGGATGCAGCAGAGCAGGCACGCCTGGAAGCACGCCTGGAAGATGGCCTGTTGAACCAGAGGAAAAAGGGGATTTGGACTCACCTGCCAAGAAGCTCCCGATCTCAAAGGTCCACCATTCAATACACATCATGAGCATGCCGGGCACCGCCAGCCGGATGAAGGAGCCCCAGTCCAGGAGGCAGTCCCTGGTCCAGCCTGCAAGGAAGGTGCAGCAAAATGACACATTCTCCCCGTCCTCCCCCAAAAGGGAGCCA
>NW_010397547.1:3746-4924 GCF_000710305.1 Buceros rhinoceros silvestris | reverse complement strand
GAGGACAATGACCACCACAGCTCACAGGACACCAGCCTAGTCGAGCTGCTGTACCGTGCTGCATTCCTGGGACAGGATGATCAAAGATGGCTACAGCGTCTTCCCACTGTGAGGGGATGGTAATCCCTTTGTCAGGTGCTGGTGACAGCGCAAATCCCCAGGGCCAGCCACTGGTGTTTGAAGGATTAAGCTATGAACAGTACCTCCCCAGGTCTCCACATGGATCTTCTTCCACCACACGTAAAGGAAGAGGAGAATGGCCTGGGTGTACTGAGAAACAGTGTTAGCCCAGGCAGAGCCCCTGGGGAGAGACAGGCAGATTATGAGTGACATCCTCCCCAACCTCCTCAGCTACAGCAGGAGAGCCCTGGTGGCACCATACAAGCCTTGCTGCAGATATGGGACAGATCCCTCCTGCCTTATCTTTCCAGGCTGGTTGGCTGGAGGCAGAGGGTGGCAGAAGTGGGCTCCCAGGACACCTCCCACAACCCTGAGCACACCGCTGCACCCGAGGAGAGGCTGTCGCCACCTCCGCTCACACTTACACCATGCCCAGCTTCAGCGCGTAAAGGAAGAAGGCGTTCATGGCCACATTGAGGACGTTGGCTGCGATCCCTGTCAACACCTGAGGCAAAATGATCGCCTGGAAGCCAAGGAGAGACTTTGGAGTTTGCTCCCCAGCAAGCAAACACAAGCCCAAGCCCCATCCAGCAAACACAGCGGAGACCTTCCTCGATGCCCAAGGAGAAAGGCAAGAAGGCAGCTCCTGTTTCAGGTGAAGCTGGGCTGTGTTAGACCCGCAGAAGGCAGCATGCAGGGCTCAAGAGCTGGGGCTGGGCATCACACACTCCTCAGCCCAGCTTTGCCCAGGACAGGATGAAGTTAGATCCCAAACTTTATCCACGTTCCTGGAAACACCTTTAATCTCTGGCCCAGGACCTGGCTCATTAGACAATACCTGGCTTAGTAAGTATCTTGTCTGCAGCTGGTACAGAAACGCCGCCTGCAAAAGTCAGGATTCAGTTCATCAGCACCTCCACACTGCGGCTCGACAGCCAGCCATCGCTCCCCGCTCACAGACACGTCCTGCCCTCCGCTCCCCGCTCACAGACACGTCCTGCCCTCCGCTCCCCGCTCACAGACACGTCCTGCCCTCCGCTCCCCGCCCACACACACGT
>NW_010397547.1:0-3617 GCF_000710305.1 Buceros rhinoceros silvestris | reverse complement strand
CTCCGCCCCCCCCTCACAGACACGTCCTGCCCCCCGCTCCCCGCTCACAGACACGTCCTGCCCTCCGCTCCCCGCTCACAGACATGTCCTGCCCTCCGCTCCCCACATCGCCTTCTCAGGGTGCCCCAGCCTGGCACGCAGCCTGACACCCTGCTCCTGCGGTCTGGCTGAAGCGGGGCATCTGCCAGCACGGGCTGCACCCAAAGCCAAGAGGAACAACAGGCACCTCTCATTCCCACTGGGAAGAGAGATCAGTTTCCCCATGGGAAAATCTCCTACATGTCCCTGTCGGCACGAGAGAGCCTGGAAATCTTGGAAGAAAGGATTCATCTACAGGCCCCTATTCCCCAGGGGTGCTGCTCCCTGTCGTAGGAGTCAGAGTAACTAGGCAAGAGCGCAGCAGCCCCGAGTGGGTGCGAACAGCAAGCTGCAGCCTTTATCTCCGAGCTCGGTGCGAGCCCTGGAGCCCCTGGTTCCAATGTCCATCACTTGTTCGGTGTTGTGCAGAGACGTGGCCCACGGTAAAAGCCTTTGCACAGTAAGATGGAAGAGAACGTGTTTGCTGGTCCAGCAGCTGCTGGCCAATACGCATCTGTTAAGGCCCAAGATCAAGGGGCATGTCGCAAAACCCTAAACCTCCTCGCAGCAGAGGCCCTCCCACCTTTCCCGTAACGCTGCTGAGGGATACGGAGCTTCTAACAGCTTTAGCAGCAACTTACAGGAAGCGCTGGAATGAAGATCATCACGTAGACCTGAGTTAACCTGGAAAGAGAGTTGTTTCCCCAGTTAATCACACAGCAAAGCAAGAGCCAAGCCAGGCAGCGCTGCGCTCAGGCTCCACAGAGCCCTGATTTCAAAACTGCTACGTGGCAACCCAGCCAGATGTCTGGTCCCGAAGGACTCAGCCTCGCCCCTGACCTGGAGACCTCGGGATCCTGTCGCATGAGCAGGAGGATCTGCTCGGTGTTGATGAAGAGTGCCCAGCAAGGGAAGCAGCACAGCAGCAGGATGAGGATCCCCCGCTGCAAGATGGTGCCCACTTGCTTCAGGTTCTTGCCACCGTATGTCTGAGTCAGGAGAGAGGAGCGAGGCGAGTGTCACGGGGAACCAAAGGGTCTGGGCGGGTGCTCAGGAGCCAGGGCAGCAGCGGGCTGATTAAAGGCATTTCCCATGCCCCGCTGTGGTACCAGCGCCAGGCTGGTGGGGTGTCACTGGCTCTCAGGTGGACGGCACAGTCCTGTGCTGCCCTGGCACTGCGGGGGGAGCTGCAGGGAGGGAGCAGGCTCCAGCCAGCACATCTGTAGCCCTGTGCCTGGCTGGCAGCTGCCATCCTCCCACCCTTTGTGCCCAGGTCACGCTGCACAGGAGGCGAGACACAAGAATGGGGAGCTCACACCGACCTGGGACATCAGCGTGTCGCATGCTGAGGCTAAACCAGACCCGATGGAGATGCCCGTCACGTTGATAACCTGGAGGAGAGACAAGGGACTTGGGTTGCAAGGGAGGGCGACAGGGGACCTGGCCCAAAGCACTGGGTCCCTCCCAGCTGGGTGGGCAGACAGGTCTGCTTACGAGTTTTTGGGAAGTTTCCAGCCCTTCTCCATTTCTCAGAATAACATTCTTTTTACCTAAATAGCCTCTTCTCTCCTCTGGTGTGGAAAAGGATCCTCTAGCAAGAGGCGAATATCTAAAGCACCACAACCAGTGCCACATTCCTATGGGTTTGGGTTGCCTTTTTTTTTTTCCCCCCTCCTTTTGGTGACACATAATCTGTATGTTTTAAATCAGAGGGGAACTGGAGTAATACATACAGACACAGCCAGCGTCACAGCGTCCAGCTCGGCTTTCCCCAGGTGGCCACAGAAGATGGAGCTGACCACGCTGATCAGGAGCCCCAGCAGCTGGGCGACAAACTGGGATGGGAGCAGAAGGAGTCGGTGAGATGAGGACGGATTGAGGACCACCACCCTTCCCCCAGGAGCTGGACTAGGAACAGTCAGGTTTCCTGGTGCCATGCCAGCACCTCGCTTCGAGGCTCTGCTGTCCCTGGAACCCGTCACTGCTCAGCAGCTCAGCCCGGGCAGAGGAGACAGCTCTAGGTCTCACACAGGCTCTCGGTGGCTTTTTCTTTCAAAGCAGACCTCTACCTGACCTGTGGTATTTTGGTGTTAGGCAGCCAGTCTGGCAGATGACCTTGTTCATGTGGGGCTCAACAGCTCCACTAGAAATCCTCTTTCCCAGGATGAAAGATGCATCAACAGGAAAAATAAAAAATCCCAGTGCTTTTCCACGCTTTTGTGCATCTGGGGAACTCTCCTCCTGGAGAGACACCAAGTCCAGCCTGCTTTTTCCTTGCCAGGGGCTACAGCAAGGCTGAACGATGCTGTAGCAGAGATTGCACTCCAGACCTCATTTTCCCTTGGCAAGAGGATGGCCCCTCCACAGGCGTCTGAGGCGTGGAGTCATGGCACAGCTAGAACCAGATGGTAGGAGTTAGAGACATTTATACCCGCTGAGGGGCGGGCACTGCTGGAGACCGTGCCCAGGTCTGCTCACGCTCCTTGTCCACCCAGGGGCTGGCAAGCCAAGGGGGCAGCGCTGCTGGAAAGCCAGCTCCTGTGGGGGCAGAGGAAGAACACAGCAAAACCTCCTCCTCTCCAGACCTCCCCGTGCTGCCTGTGGATGCAGCCCTCCGCCAGGCCCAGGCACGTTCGACCTGCTGCTGTGAGTAATTGCCTCAGGAGGGGTCCGTACCTCCACGACTGCTCCAGCACACGGGAGTGATATGAAACGGGCAGTAACTGATGGCAGCTGCTGGTTTGGTTTTGAGGTTTTGTGTGCACACAGAGGAGCAGGCTGTGCCACAGGTGGAAGGGTTGAGGAGACTCAGCTCTAGGGCCCGTGTTCAGCTACGGGAACTGAAACCCGCCTGTACTTCCTCTGCTGCCTGAGCACAGCGGGTCCCTGCTTTGATGTCAAGGAGTACATCACTGAGAAGTTCATCGGTTGCTACTTGTTTACCGGATAGAGTAGAAAATTCAAAGCACAGGACTTCAAGCGCGATGGATTTCGGCCAGGGCTGTGGCGCACAGTCCGCTTTGTGGGAACCTCTGCAAAATGTGCTGCGTGCTGTGCTGCTCGTCCCTGCCTACCAAAGGCTGCATCTCCTTCCAGAAGAACATCAGTCTTGCTTCAGGACAGCGAGGCGTCAGGTTCCTCTGCACCCGCAGCCTGCTGGAAGGGCTGGCCGAGGAGCTGGCATTCAGCAAAGCAACTTGCTTGTCACCCAGGGGGTACGTGGCAGTTCCAGTGCTGCAGAGTGGTTTCCCAGAGCAATTTCACAGCTCACCCTGTCCCCAGGCCCACCGCCTGTCTTTGAAAGCCGCTCTGCCAGGCTCTGCTGGAGCCGGGCACACGGACCGACCGCGCTGGACAGCAACAGGCAGCCCGGTGGCGAGGAATAAGCCCGCGGGTGACGATGAAGGAATGAATGGTGGCATTTCCACCCTAGCAGGGCCTTCAGCAGGCACGGACTGCAGCAGAGAGGCACGGGGCGGCCGGGGAGCGGAGGCGAGCCCTCCGGAGCCGTGCAGGGCGGGGAAGCAGCCCCGGGGCAC
>NW_010397546.1:19401-20149 GCF_000710305.1 Buceros rhinoceros silvestris | reverse complement strand
GGCCGAGCAGGCCGAGCCTCCCGTGCCGCCCGCGGTGTGGGGAGGGCCGCGGAGGGTTGCGGCGTTGTTGGAAGGCCGTGCTCCCACGCAGGAGGAGCTCAGCAGTGCGTGCGGTGGACTCGGGCGGGCAGGGCACCTCCGCATCCCTCCTCTGGAGAATAAATACATTCCCCAAAACAGAGGAGGAAAAAAACCCACTCCGCTAAGAAGTTGCCTCGTCTGGCAGGCGCGGTGTGGGTGTGCTCTGTGAAGGGAGCCTCGGGTTGATGAGGGAAGGCTCCTTTCCACCCATAACTGTGGAGCGGAGTTGCAGCATCGGTGCAGCTAGCCTAAATCTGTGACAGGGATTTTTTAACATTTTTTTTTTCTGGAATGCCCACAAAGATCAAAAGGTAGAGTGTGGCCTTTATCTAAGACTTTAATTCTAACATGTGATACTTCAGTCTAGTCATTTTAGTTCACAGCCAGCCTCCTTGAAGAAATTAGGCCATGGTACTAACACTTGTTCCATTTGCTTTTCTTCCTATTTTAATATTTTTTATCTCCGCTTAAAAGAGCCAAGGAAAGGGAGACAGGTGCAGCAACAGCCAAAGCCGTAGGTCGCCCAAATGACCTAAGCGTTGCTTCACAAATGCAGTATCGCATGCAGTTCAAGCAAGCTAAAATTTTGTTGCAGCTTGAAATAGCAGTCCAGAGTCCCTCCACCATCAGCCACTGCCTCGTTTCTTCCACATCAGCAGGAGACCTG
>NW_010397546.1:13352-19310 GCF_000710305.1 Buceros rhinoceros silvestris | reverse complement strand
AGCAGGAACCCTAGCACGAGCAAACTAACCAAAACACCCATCTAAAACAAGTTCTCTGTATGTCTCGGAGATGTACTGATGCACAGGAGACGGAGACAGCAGGAACATGTGGCGGGGAAATTGTGGGACCACCCCGCTGAGTAACAGCACAGGGTTAGGTTCAATTAAATCACTCATGAAATTGCACCTTAAAGCCGTGGTAGGTGTCTGGGAGCACTGTGATTTAAGCAGTCATTTTTCATTCCCCTCAGCCCTGGAAAGATTGAGAGGTCACTCTGAGCTGCTTTTGACACTTGTCTCTTTGCCTTCGAGTATGACCAGCACGCAGTTCTTACCGCGCAATGAGGAAAGCCAACACACGTGCTCTGTGCACACAGTGTATCGCACAGGAAATCCAGAACTACAGCAAACCGCTGGCTGGCTGGCATGTGCTCTGCCCAGTTCACCAGTAAGGAAGGGCAGCTCTTCTCTTGGGGAGAGTGGGATCCATCCCCACGAGGATTTTGTCATCCTTGCTAAAATCTCTTTGCCGTTCTGTGTGAATGGTGACATGCAGTGACAGAATAATTTCTCTGTGGTTCAATGTAGGTAACTGCAAAGCCCACAGAAAGTTGTCACACCACTTACTGTGTTAGAGTATGTTACAACATGTAACTTGTTGGGGTTTGGGGGTTTTTGGTGGGGGTGGTTTATTTTTTTGCTAGCACTTAAAAATATTACAGAGTTGTCATGCGTTTGTGCACTTGCTTAGCAGTTCTCTTATTTTGCTGGCTATAGCCAAGCTTATGGTATGTGGCAACTTGGGCTGAGACTAAATGTCCTTTAAAAGGTGATGGCCTTTTTTTAAATTTTACTTTCCAGCACAAACAACTAAATGTTTTTGTCTTGTTATCTTGATAATCAATAATCTGAATAGTTCTCTCGTACCACACAGTTCTCTTAAATGTCTGTTTCATTAAAAGCACGTATATACACTGCAGATGGTTTACCACATTTTCTGTTTAGGTCCTCAACAGCTAAAGTGTTGAAGCTGGTAATCATTCAAATTAAGAAACAAGGCTGTTGCAAACTGCAGTTCTACCAGAATCCTGCTTCAGCCACAGAATCTGGGATTAGAGCTGGTGTCAGGATGGACTTGCTTGTCTGTATGTGTTGGCAGGAGGATTTGTGTCCTCTGCTGGCAATAGATTTAGGGCTAGGGTTAGGAACCTGAGCGTCTTCCAGGTTGGGTCTCTACCAGAATCCTGCCTCACCAGACACCTAGCACTCAGGGTGGGAGCAGGACAGAATTTTCTCTTAGCACTGGGAGCTCGCAGTCCTCTTCTGTGCTGCAGAAACGGCTAGGGTAAAGGTTGGGTCTAGCTTTTGGGAAGTGAGGGTCTTCCAAGCTGGGACTCAGCCAGAATCTTGCTCCACCTAGAGAAGATTTGTTTTGATTTTAAAACCAGGTCAGCTTGCTGATCCATTGTGTAACACATGCCATAAATGGTACAACCATAAACAGTCGGTATTGCATAGATGTGGGGTGGGTTTTAAGGGGTGAACGATGAAGGTATGCTTTAACTGGTTTTGTTAGTGAACTCCATATAACAGGCCAAAAATAATTATGGCAACAAGACACATTACCTTTTAAGAGGTCAGCTTTGGAGAGAAGTAGCTGAGATAACAGAGACTGAAGATGGAGCTATGAGAAACAGTTTGTGGAAGAAGGGGATCCAAATACTTGCTAATTTCTTCTACTTTGTTCAACATAAAAGTGAGTTATCATATCTTACTTCTATTTTTTTTTTCTTTAGGAAGGAAGGGACTGTCAAGACAGGAAAGACTGAGAGTCCTTTTTTTAAACTCTTCATCAAAGAACACCTAGAGTAGGCTGACCACATTTCAGTATCACACTTGAAAACGGGTTTGCATGCATTCTTTATGAACTAGGAGACAGGCTGAGAAAGAACAGATGTAAAAGAAACAACAAAACAGTATAAAAATATTCTTAGTTCGGTAGATACAAGGTAATATGTAGGTGACGTAAGGCTATTATTGTTGGTATTAGGGGGAAACACAGGATACAGCAGGGCAGATTAAAATAAAGTCAGAAATAGATATTTGCATGTTCCTATTTACTACCTTTCTTACAAAAGAAAGAAATTATGGAAATCAATAAATCAGAGGAGAAAGCTGAATATTACATAACATTACTTCCATCCTCTGAGGCTTCTGCCCAGTTAAGATTAGAAAGGAATTACTTGTTAGGTCTGGTAGTTTTATAATTGGTTTTAAAATTTCTGGTAGTGAAAGGATGAACTACTGGTGTGCTAAACACAGCACCTCTTACATCCACAGTGGCCAGTTCTGCTCATTTTTATTCCTTGGTTTGTCTGCCTCTGATTATGGGCAAAGTCTGCAAGTCAGCCTATCATGCCAGATTTACATACCTGGCTTCCCGTTGGAAGCAATAGGTAATTTTAGAACCTTCCTCACTTCCTGTGACAGATTACCAGGACTTCAAAACTCCTGAGCTAGGAACGTCTGCTCACCTAACTAGTACTTTAAAACAGCATTCAACCCAGCATTCTGCCGGTCACAGAATTAAGGCAGTGTAGTTATGTCGGTAGCAATTTTTGTGGCCTTCTGAGTACGTTATATCAATAAGACCCTCCCTACCATTGGGGGATGAAGACATTTTCCTCATTAAAGGGTTGAGTACTTCACAAGTCTATGGAAGCTGCTCAGTATCCTATCAGCTTGGATCCAGCTCTTCCTGCTTCAAAATGTAGATACTCCTTTTGTTGTTTCAGCCACACAGTTGCCTGATAGTGGAGTGTGGTTATGGGTAACATGTTCCAGTTTCCCCCTTTCAGCCATCCTCCGCTGAGTCGAGGGGTCCATGTGCCACTTCACTGCACGTTCTGTAAGTGTTCGTTCCGGTATCCAAACCCTAAAAAGCCCTTGAGCCGTGCAGTTTTCCTTTTAGAGTGTATGCGTTTCTGTCTGAACTCCAGGCTTTCTTCGCACCAGTCACGGGCACGCTGACCTTTCCAGGGCTTAATATTCATGCTTTGAGTAGATGTTTCTATCTAGATGATGTGTTGTGCCTGTAGCAATTCAAATAATCCTTGGTATCCTGCACACCCTCTGCCTTCTTAGGCCAGCAGACCCAGTTTACAAGATCTTCAGAAAGGATTTCTTCATAATGTAGAAAGAAGATTATGATGACAAGTCTGAATGTTAACTTGTGTTTCTCAGGCAAAGCCACCATATAGCTCAATCCCTTTGGTACCAGGCCACAATCTGAAGTTAAGTTGCAAAAGGAGTTCTTCTCTGTGTTACATCATTAGCACTTCAGAGAACGCCATGGCAGCTCTCAGACAGACTTAATTCTAAATCACACCATCATCTGGAGTGAGCAGCTTGTGTTTCGCCTGTCAAAAAGGTGCTGCTAAGTAACTAATGTGGTCCATCTCTTTTTAGGCCAGAGAGGTTGCCATGGTAACCTATTCGAATGTAGATAGATACACTTTTGAGTCATCACCAGAGCCCGGCTTTGATAGTACAAGCTTTGGATTGACAGCCAGTACTGCATATTGTGTAGGTTGGCACGCCTCTGGACCAGAAGGTCTTGGAATTGCTGCTGTTGCTGCCGGATGAGGCTTGCTACAAAGAAAAAAAAAAAGAAGTGCAGCTCCCTAAGTTTTCTCTGATATTCTCTTGAATGGCAGTCATGTATTTCTTGGTGTTCTCACCCTATAAAGAGGCGGGTTGAAGATCACACACCTAAGTATGACAAGTTCCTCAGCCCAGTTTAAAAGTCCTTCCCCAAAACAATGTTTTTTGGGGGAAAAAGCCTCTGGGAAAGGGGCTGTCTCACTTATTTTAGGGGAAACGTATACTTTAAAGTTGTGTCAGAGAAGTCTCCTGAAACCACTTTCCATGATAAATACATTTGTAGGAGTGCAGAACCTGTTTCTGATAAAATCAGATATCCTGAAGAATTGTGATTCTTTAAAACTTTTGCAAATCAAGCGCTACAATGTCAAGTACTTCCTATCTGGGAACTTCTGTACATCCTCAATTTCCAACTTCTAGACAGGTCTGTTTTCCCTGTGTTTGAAAAGATGAAAAAGACATTATGCTCATTTAATCATAAAGGCTTTTTAATCATAAAAGTTCGCTCACATCCAAAAGGACGAGTACAACACAATTTGTGTCTCTAAAAATTTGTATTTGGTTCTGCTGACTGTAACATAGTTGACTCTTCCTACACTTGTTCACTGGAAAGCCTTTGCTTCTCTGTAGGAATTCCTGGAAGACTCAATAACCGTCCTCAATCCTGTTAAAATTAGCTCCTTCACTGGCAGCTTCTTGTGAAGCCTAATCCAGTGATACAAAATACAGTTATCCGTATTCTGTAGTTGTGCAGCAGAACGTATGTATGTCTTTGCTGGCTAAAATGAAAACTTTGTTCTTGTGGTCAGGAGAGATCTTCTTGTGCTCCCTCTGGAGTGGTGTTGTCTGCGAAGTTTGAACACATGATGTCTGCAGTATCGTGACTTCACGAATCTGTTCAAGAAAGTTCTTAAAAGTATGTTCTGCTAGGTGCCTACATGACCATAAAACCTCCTGCTAGCTAAGGAAAAGAAATGGTGACAAGTTTTAAGATGCATTTCTCTAAACTTGCCACTTACGGAATTTCACTGTACTAAGAAATCACTCTTCAAGCAGTAGAAGCAAGAATCCTTGGTTGTCTATCCCTTCAGGTTCTCATATTGCCTTTGTACCTCAGACACTGAACTACCCCAAAGCTCCAGCATGTGACCCTGTATTATACGTTGAGCAAACGGGACTGCGAACTGCGACTTATTTGGAGTTACATGGGTGTATCTTGGCCGGCTAGCCAACCAAACAGAAGCATTGACAGTTCATCTTATAGTTCAGCTTTTCCCAAAGTGAGAAACAGTTAACTAATTAACCAGGATCAATCCTTGACCCAGCCACAGAGCTTGTTTGAACCTCTTTTACTCGAGATCTTTGCCCAAGACGGGTCTGTCAAATTGTGAGGTGGCCGACCATTACCAGGAGTGAAAAAACTATTATGAGAGACGGACTGAGGGTGTAATCAAGAGGCAGTCCACTCAGTCTTATGAAACCAGAATACAAAGCGTTTGTTTATTTCCCATATGCATGTAAAACAAATCAGCTGTGTGCACGTGACCTTCCCATAACATATATTTCAGACTCAGTTCCCTGGCTATCCACAGTTGTGGCCCTCAAGCATATTCTGTGGCATCACTAATGTAGGCTAATTGCTATGTGAGACAGCACTCCTTTTTTTTAGGACATGCTTTTTAGGGGCCTGCAGTTTCACCTCCGCAAGCTATTCCAGGGAACTGGTAAGGCAGGTGAGGTTGGTGCTGACCTTGTGCTGAGAATGCCCCTGCCCACCTCATCACAACCACTACTGCATGCTAGCAGTGTGACCAGCCAGGCCAGCGGTGACAAGTCCCACAGGGGTAGTCCTACCAGAACGGAGCTCCTGAAATAGCACATTGGCTGCTGGGCAGGGTTTTTCTGCTAGCGCAAGGACACCCCTTAAGTATTCCCGCTGTAGGTTCCCCAGGCTGGCTGTAACAGTCTGGGGAGGGCAGAATGCTGGAGGCACCTGTGCGGGCAGCACACACGTGGACCCAAACCTGAAACCTGTGTGGGAAGAGTAATGTCATACAAACAATTTGGTGCTAACATGACAGCCAGCCTGCTCTTCCCGTGCTCCAAATCAAGACCCAGTTACCTTTAGAGGTGTAATAGGGGGGATGAGTCCAGAAGGTCACTAGATGATTTGCAGTGAGTTAGGCTGGCTTGACTCTGTTGGACCTTATCATTCCCCGTCCTATTCTTTTTAAAGAAGCTACAGGGCTATCTATCCCCTAGTGTTACTCTTAGTGACTTTCACCCTGAAGTCCC
>NW_010397546.1:4821-12871 GCF_000710305.1 Buceros rhinoceros silvestris | reverse complement strand
CTGCTGAACTGCCAGGATAAGTAAAAAAAAATAAAAAAGAAGGTTGGAGAAGTGATGACTTTCAGGTCTCAGGAAATGAGAAAACCTTGCAAGGGGATCAGCCCTCCCCAAAAGAATCTGGAGTTACGCATCTTTTTTCTTCCTCAGCTGCAGTCAGGAAGTCTGATTGTTCATTTATTCAGCAGAGATAGGCTCGCAAAAAGAGGTTAGCAAAAATGGCATGTACCATCTCGAAATCAGTTCAGGAACTCCTGAGTTGGGCCAGATGTTGCATTTTGGCCACACTTGCTGGGCAAGAATTGGCCCATCGGCATTACAGAATAGATCGTTGGCCTGTTCTTTGTTAGTGGGTTTCTCTCTGCAGGAGTGTGTACTGTCATGTGTTAGGGTCGGTTCCAGGCTTTGCACGTTGAGTAAATCTATGACAAGATGCATGACCAGTACACCACAGTGCCACAGCTGTCCGAAACCCCTGCAGTCCCACTGATTTGCTTAGGGTACGTTTACACACTGACAAAGTTGTAACTACAGATTGCCTAAACTTGTGGTTAAGTGTTGCCAGTGTCAATACGTTTGGAGTGCATTTCTGAATAAAGCCTTAGATCTAGTTTAATTTTAAACATCTAAATCTGCATTTTGGCTCCTAAATGGTGGTGGTTTGGCTTTCAAGACGCTAAGCATGTTGAACTATATTTGACTTTATCCACCTCTACTGGCAATCATATTATTTCTGTTATGCGTATGTAGACAGTATAGATGTCCTTCAGCTCACCTCTATCTGCACCAGTACTAATTGTGGAAGGCGGATACAGTTATACGATGTATGGAAAAAGTATTTTATATTGGGCATGATGGAACATTGGCACGCGCTGAAGATGAGGTGTGATGTTTGCCTAAGTGCTGCGCAACCTGACTGTGAGTGGAGGAGAAAAAGAACTTTCACTGCTGGTTCATTTGTTGCTGGGTTTTGTGCACTTGCATTTGTGGTGTTTCATAAATAGTACTTTAATTCTTTAAATTGTAGAATGTTCTGGGTAAAGGTGGCAAGTCTATAAAGATGTGAAAGATTTCATGCAGCAGCAGCTGCACACGAAACTCACTATGCCGGTGGTTGCCCAAAACCACTTCTCTGTTCTCTGTTAAGCGCATTGGCCATAAATTCTTTCCTTCTGGAGAATAAATTTAACGTAACTCCAGACAGCTAATATCTTTATGTGTAGGGCCCATCAAGCTTATGAGTGCACAGACTATCATGCTTATGAGTGCACACATCGTCGGGTTTATAAGGCAAGCACATAACAGTTATGCTCACAGCACATAAAGTTTATCTCTTGGTATATAAAACTCAATTATGAAAAACAAAAGCTGAAAAACTACTTCAAACACGGTTTTTTTCACCCTTCCAACCTACATGTCATAGCAGGTCTTTTCACAATAAGCCTTGACTGAATTTTGTATGTATTGACAGAGGAGTTTTTTAAAGATACTACCTCAGATATGTGAAATGGACTGCTGCGGCCAAATTTCAGGCAGAACACAATTTGGAAGATTTCCAGTTAAAAATCATAGCAAAGCTAAATGAAAAGCATTTAGAAAATTCAAAGTACCTAAAAGCTAAATTGTGAACACTCATTTGAAAATCTCATTAACTTCAGAGAAAATCCTAAACATATTAATTTTAAGCCGTTTTTGTAACATAACTGCATCTTTGCTGTAGCCAAGATGCATCTATAGCAGTGTAAGTATATTTAAAAAATTAATGTAACCTACTCTGACTTTTAAAGTTCATTCTAGGTGTGTCAGTGTCAAATGTAAATCCCCTTATTTGACACCTAGAAGTCTGAAATAATATATTTTCTCAAATACTAGACTATATTCATTTCATAAAATACTAATTACACAGTGCCAATTATATACCTGGGAGACTAACAAAAAAAGCTGTGCTCAAATTCACACAGGTAGGGTGTACATTTTTTTTTTCTTACATGAAGCAGAGTACAGAACACTGTGTTACTTAGTTCTTCTGTTTTATAATTACTAACTCTCCCTGGTACTTAACTACTCCAAATACTACTCTTAATTGCTAGGTTAATGCCAGTGGCCACTGAACAGAGCATATACTTCCGTAATGCATTGAGAAGACGCAAATTTAAAAGGCTGAAAACAGTAGTAAAAGTATTTTTAGCTTACATTTTCACAAGAAAGAACTTCCATTGTCTTTTTCATGTTGCTTTTAAGGGCAGTGAAATCAGTGTATAATAAATTACGGTAACTATCCCATCTCCGTGTCATTAATTTTTACCCAAACCACAGATGTCCCTAAGCATTATCTATTTCTTAGCCAAAGAAGCAACAATATACAATTTTTTTTTACAGGCAACAGACAAGTGTCACTGTATGTGTTACACAGAAGAAAATTGCTTAAAAGTTACTTCTGAATTAGGGAAGTTTTCCACGCCGTTTGTCGTTCTTTTTCCTAACTGAGTATCACACCACTCACACTACAAAAACAGGGCTTTCTGCTCAGCTTCCAGTTGTACTGTGAAGTTCTGTCAGTGACTTTGCCACAGTTAGTTCTGAGAGAAAACACACAACAAAGTCACTGCTTCTTCAGAGCTGACAGAAGCACCTCGTAGTTTTGATATGGATCCCAAAGTACATTTTCTTTTACATGTTTCATTTTATACTTATAGGAAGAATAAACACGTTTATTTAAATGATATTAAACTATTCGTAAATTAATCATATTCCTAGTCAAGGGTGGTTGTCTGACACAGACTTCACGGACCTGTGGTATACCAGTCACGGTCAGGTCCTAGAGTTACGGTTGATGGAGGCGTCAGCCCTTCCTAGGGCCTAAGTTTCTAAATGCTGTCACCTTTCCCGTCCCCTCCTTGTGTAGAGAGACACGAGTGCCTGAGCCTGCAGCACAGCATTTGCAACAGAAGCAGCAACGGCAGTAGACTACATTATGACTAGTTAGAACCAAATAATCCTTTAAGGCCATTACTAAGGGTATAAGGTAACGCTGTGATGAGAGTGATGAGTGTGGCAGCAGCTTGATATTCATAGAGCACTACAAATAATTTTAGGTATATATCACCTAGAATGAGTAGTGGTTTTTACTGCAACAATACAAATATTTCCATTTTAAATATTGGCAGCATGAAAATAATGATTTGATTTTCTTCAGACTTAGATTATTTTCCTTTCCTTAGTGGCCCCACAAGCCAAATTTAATCTTTGGCATTATGACTGTGTGACATTTCAACTGGCAACTAAGAGAAAATGTATCTTCCTTCATACTATAGAGCAAAAATTAACTGATTTTTGCTGAAGCTTCCGAATTACTCTTGAAACAAAGCACACAAAGCTCTACTGCAAAAGGATTTTTCAAATAAACAAAAAATGGAGATCAGAAAGGACACTCAACTACAACCATAGCTAATATAGTTCAGTGCAGCAAGCATTATAATCTGGTGAGTGTGCAAACAGCTGAGGTAAGATGAACATCTTTGACACAGTCTGTTCTCAGGTTACCTTTATGCAAATGAATTAAAAGCTTTTAATTTAGGTTGGGTTGAAGCATTATGCCATGTTCTTCCACACATCTAAAAGGGGAGAAGTTCTGAGTATACAGACCTGAAGGGAAGAAATTACATTTCCTTTTTCTCATCATTATTGCCTCCCACATTTGCACTCTTGTCTTTCGTGGTGCTCACAATGGCAGTAGCCACCTGAAAAGTAAAAAACCAAAATGTTTTGCACAATTCATGGAGATCTTCCTTTTCTTTTTGGAGAAGGATTCTGAAGTGGCCTCTTTTCCTACAAGGAGGTAGCCTTTCCTCCACCATGTGCTCGCTCTTTCTTGCTTTCTAAGTTAATTCTCTTCCTCTGCTCAGCAATACTCCCTTGTAGCTAGCAGCTGTCCCAGTCATCACCAGCAGAACCCTCAGACACCAGCGTGCCTTCCCTGCAGAGGGCTGGTGTTAGGTATTTACACACGGGTGACCTACTTCACTGCCTAACTGGTTTTGACAATATTTTCCAGCTATATGGATTACGACTTTTTCTTCTTGAAGTCATTGGTCTTTCTCCTAACCTTTCATGACTCTGAATTATGTCGTAATGGTGAACCTCACGGCCTCTTAATCTTCTCTGTTCTACAGTATCTGCATGAAGAACTGCTATATTGGGAACTTAAACTCATCTAGTTTGGTACCTGGTTTCCAGCAGCAGCCAACAGAGGATGCCCAGGGAAAAGCTTATAAACAAAGCTTGCAAGGTAACTGTGTTGTCCCCGAGTACTACGTGTCCTGTAATCTATGGTTTGGAGGCTTCTGCAGTGTGGATGGTGGGTGATGTTTTCTTATTTAACAGCCCTTTTATTTAATGGACTTTTCTTCTGTTGATTTGGTTGGTTGGGTTTACCTCCCAAACTTTTAGTGTCTTGCAGCATCTTACAGTATCTTGCAGGAAAGATTTCCACAGCTTAAAATCATGTAGAGAACCCATCTTATTGTTTTGAACATGCTTCCTAGCAGCTTCATTAACATTCTTAGTTGGGAAAAGACAGTAAGTGTGTCACCATCTTCATCTTTTCTCTGCCACTGGTAGATCTCTGTCATATACCCCCTCAGTTACCTGTTTTGCAGTTACGTGCCTGTAGGTATACCTTATACAAAACCATTCTTTTCTTTGGTTATCCTTGTCAAACCTTTTCTGAATCATTTCCAGTTCTATTATGCCCTTTTTGAGATGTGAAGAAAAGAACTGTACATACTACTCAATATACAGAGCACTATGAATTGATACAGTGCCGGATGTGGTACAATGTTCTCTGTTCTGCTTTTAATAATTCCAAATATTTGATTTGTTTTTCTGAGTAAAAGGGAACATAGTGCTGATATTTTCATAGAAATATTAATCAGAACCCAAAGATCTCATTTGTGAGTGGAAAACCAGCCTATATATATAGCTTTTTTCCCACGTGCACTACTTTACACAAAAAATTTTATCTGTTGTTTTATTACCCAGTCAGTCTTGTAAGATCTTTCTTCAGTTCTTCACAGTCAGCCCCTTAACTGCATCACAATTTGTCCTCTAAATTTCCTTTACCTAAATTTTCCTTTACCTGAATACCTTAATATCATTAGCAATCTATGATACCTCACTGCTCACCCTCTTTTTCCAGATCATTTATGAATACATTAAGCAGCGCAAGTCACTCAGTACAGGTCCCTGCGGACTACTCTTGTGATCTCCCTCTTCTGTGAAAACTGACCTTTTATTTCTGATTCCTGTCATTTTGCCATGTTTTGATCCACTCCTCTTGCTTCTTGTTGCATAAAGGTGGCTTTTCTTTCATTTTTCTTTTTTTTAATTTTTTTTTTTTTAAATGAAGCACTGTATAGGAAGCTCATTGCACCTGGAAATCCCACTAATCCTTAAACATGAGATTTTCCTTGTCCACACATACAGCAACATCTCTGAAGAATTACAGATCTGCAATACTGTCGTGTTGTCCGTCCCAACCGATCGTGACACAATACTTGATATAATGCAACAAAAATTGTGTCATCTTCCTTGATCTGTCATATATGCGTCCAGTGATGCAGCTCTGTAGGACAGACTTGCTCAGACAACACAAGAGGCTGACTCGCGTGTAGTTGCCTTGGTCCTCACATTTGCCTTCCCCAACTGGTTAGCAGGGGAAGGGTTACACGCTGCTGTACTTCAGCTTTTTGACACCTGAGTTCTCTTAGAACTCCTGGAAGGGAGCCACATTGTTCCCATGATGTCTTGCTTATTTTATCTTTTGTTCTCTAACCTCTTCTGCCCCGCATTTACGTTTGCGATAGATCTGCTAAATTCCCCATAATGCAAAGTTTTGGCATGGATTTCTCTAAGATGTTGTACTGTCAACACAGATGCAAGAACATGAATGTAGTCTTTTCTCCTACAGTCTTCCTTTTTCTGGGTGTTTCTTTTATGCTGTGATGGCCCACAGGCCCCACCCAGTCTGTGGCAAGATCCTGCTCCCGACAGTCGCAGAAAATGACTTGGCTTTGGTTTGGGTTTTCTCCCACACCTTTGCAAGTCACTCATCAAGCGCAGTGGTGATCTGCCTTACTGTATTAAAGTAACAGAATTTACAAACCCATCTGGTTTCTGCATTTCCAAAAGATTTCCAAAGGATACCATCTTGCTTCCAATAACTCCCTTACCTTGTTGTTTAGGCATGCTGGCTTCCTCTTCTTCTGTGCCTTTCTTTATGATGTTCTGAGAAGCCGGAGTACTGCATTATTAGCAAAAGGATGAAAACCAAGTTTCTCTTGAATACCAGAGAATAGGCCTAAAGGCCGGAATTTACCTTGCAGTAGAGTTACTTTGCATCTTCTTGTCAACAGAAATTTTCTTCTCCACAATGAAAGGATTCTTTTTCCTTGGACATTCTTAGTCAATGCCAAGTCCTGCTCAACCAGAAGGTGAGGATCTGTCTCTGCAATGTTGAAAGAGATCTAAACCTGAAAACTAGCATGGCTTTAAAGAAGAATCTTATACATACAGGTGCTTTATTGCTTTTGAAAATTATTAGCTAACTTTACCACGTACAGGTATGTCTTTCTAGTGAAGTTTAAAATAATTTGCATACTGTCCCTTACCCCATTTTTAAACACTGCGATCCAAACATTCAGAAAAGTATGTCATTAAAAATGCTTAGTGTTGTGAGGGTATCTCATTGCCACCACATCTATAATACGCCAAACGAGAAAGCTATTTTAGGGGCTGAGTTACATAGTTTTACTTTTATGTGACAAGAAGAAAACTTAAAAAGATCCATGTACCATCTCAGCTAGCTCCACAGTCCAACAATCAGAATAGTAAGGTTGTAAATAGCCAGTCATTAGCATACCTTAAATGGTATGCCGATTTACATACTCCTTACAACTAGCAGAAAGAAACGTCAGTGAATAACTAAATCAGTGAAAAACTAATCCATAAACTGTAATTTTAGACTTGGAGTTTTAAAAGCCATTTATATCACATTCAAACGTGAACAGCTGAGGGTATGGATACCAGTTACTGATAGCATTGTTTCCCAGTCCAAAATCAGTATTTCAAAAACTCAAATTAAAAATGTTCTATTATATTCAAGACTCCTTTGGGATCACTACAAAACTTAGGTATGCGAAGCTTTTTGATTATAAAAGCTGATGTAAAATGTGAGTTTATATTGCATTATTAGCAAGCACATATGCTTGTTTCCTGGGAAAACACAGCAATTTCTGCTCCTCTAAGTGGCTGCTCTGACCTAAGTACTGGGCTTAACGACCACAGGAATAGAAAAATTATGAAATGAGATCAAATTAGTGAGTTGATTGATCCAAGATTTTTCTATCTACTGCAAGTCTATAAGACTTGTCATAAAAAAACATCATGGAGAGTTACGGAACACCCAGCTCCCAGATAAATTCTGGGCAACACTTTTTTGTTGATTACAACTGTGGATGTTTTCAATATCTATATAAATATCAATTTATTTTTCAAGTGCTATCAGCACTCAAAGAGTTAGTAAATTTTACACATTAATTATGTGCGATTATTTTAATATTATTTTAACATTCTTTAAAAAAACACTTCTTTTTAACACTGCCTACTTCAATTTATTGCTGCTGACACAATATGCAAGTTTCAGTAGGAGTGTGCAACTTTCTTTCTGCTGGCTTTATTCTACATATTTGTATCATGCCATAGGTTATCTGACATCTTGCCCATTTTTGCTGGAAAATTAGTTAGTTTGTTCTTAAATACCTTTGAAATTCCTTGACCAATATTTTTATGGGATTCCCTGCAATTAGTTTCTTGTCTTCCTATCACTATTTCCTGCTTTTCCAACACCTCAGCTTCCAGCACTTCTTTCTCCCCCGGCACAAATAAAATTAGGTATCTCTACATTTCCTGTGATGCATCAGTTTGCAATGTTTTTACCCTCTTCAGAGGAGTCCTCATCATGCTGCCACTGAAGTTAGCTCTGTAGGGTTCAGCA
>NW_010397546.1:0-4740 GCF_000710305.1 Buceros rhinoceros silvestris | reverse complement strand
CAGCAGCACAGAATCTAGTCCTTGTTACTTTCTGGTGGCTAAATATGGTCCTCAAATTAACATGGACAAACAATGCACATCTGCATTCTCCTGCTCTATTTATGTCTCTTGTTTCCAAGTCTCTGAGCATTTACTTTTATTGTACCTCTCTTAATTTTAATATGACATACTATCTGGCTTTCCTTCAACCTGCTGCATGGACTTTTCCTCAGCTTTGTTTCATCTTCACTAGCTTTTCCCACCTTGACATTTGAACAAATAGATGTATTTTGTGGTCTTCTGTAGCCTTTTCTCTTTTATATAGACACATAGGTTTTTTAACTCTGATATACTTGAAAGGATAACTTTTAATGAAAAAGTAATTTCTCTGGAATGGGAAAAATTTAGAAAACATTGATAAGATTTAATATCTGGATATATGTGCTATAGAGATTTTAATTTCTTTTTTATTTTCTTCCTCATGTCTGAGGCATTCAGAAACAGTATCACCTACATGTTACAGTGCTGGGATTTGGTATGATTTATGCACCAAAGATAATGAATTTCAGTATGCTTCCTGTTGTTTAGTGTATCAGCTTCGGTTATTTCTTACCTAACTGCTTTGTGTTACTTAGGAGTAAAGAATAACCTTTCCACCCAGGTGCTCTGAACACCAATTTTCAGTTTATCAAACACATGCTTATATAAATGATGTAGTACTCTAAAAATTGTCCAATACACAAACAATATTTGAAATTGCTGTGTTATTAGACTTCTGTGCTATTAGACCTCTGATCTCTTTCAGTAGTACACACTCTGTATTCCTCTGATGGCAAATAGTGAACTTCCAAGTACATTTCTATTATTGTACTTTGTATTACCCGTACAACTTCTGCCATTGAATTCCTTAAGTGTGCTGCTGTTCTCTAAGCAAATATTTAAAAATCATTTAAAAAGCAGGGGAAAAAAGTATGCTTCCTTATGGATGTTTATGCAGTTTGCACAGACTAAATTTTGCTTATTCCAAGTTAGGAGTGCTATCATTCTATACCAATTAACGCATACATGTCATCTCTGAGTTGAGGCAAATATAAAAATCTGATTATTCTAAACAATGTAAACATATTTGTTAAAATAATGTACCAAAGGAGATCAATTGCATGCATAAAACACATGTATGTATCATTCCACTGACGTTAATATGGTTTTTCTGTTTGGTTTCAGTTTAGTTTCATCTGTTACCAGAGTTATCCTCGTTCAGTTCTGGTTCAGGCTCAGCAAAACATGAAAACAAGGACTGAAGTTCAAAGTCAAATTTGGGTTTGGTTAACTCCACAAGTAGAACTATCTCCAAGATGAATTCAAGCAAAACGTGTTCCCTTTTAGTCTAGTTCTTTGTGATAAATTCAGGAATAAGCATAATTTATTTGTTTAAATCTTACTCTTGCAGCTGAATGCAGCACTGCATGAACCAACAACAGTAACATTTACATAAATTAAGTAATAAAGAGCTGTCATATAAAAGTAGCTACTATGTTCCAAAATTAATTCAGATCTCCTAAAAAAACCTATGCAAGCAAACAAACCGACAGAAAAAAAGAGGGGGGCAATGAAAGAACTACTTTAAGGGACAGAAATATTCAGTATGATTGTCATTAAAATGCATATGCAGAGAGAGCACCTGAGGATGGCAGAGCAACCCTAACGTCGCAATTCCTTATCTCTGGAATCTAACTAGCACCTCCATGTTCCCAGAAGCTGAAGAAAGCAGCAAAAATACCTCCCAAATTCTGCTACATGGCACAGTAGTGATCCACACAAACATCATCTGTTGGGAATATTCCAACCTCTGTCACAGACCATTGCTACTTAAAATTGCCTCAGAGCAACACAGGTTGTCACCATGTGCCTGGGTCTGCCCTGAAGGAGTAAGCCCTGCATTTTTTCCCGAGCCCTCAGGCAGTGGCCGTCAGCCCAGGCATGGTGATGGGCGAGCTGACTTCTCCCGTCCTGTCTGTGGGCACCAATATTCCCCTGAAAAGCCCGTTATCCCCTTTGTCCTTTTCCTTGCTTCTGCACCTTCACCCTGGAGCGTGGCTGGGGCAAGCCACACACAGTTGTGGTTTTCCAAAGGACCTCTCTTTGGCGAAACAAAGCCTAGAATTTTCAGTCCCATCATTTGTCCAAATTTGGAGTGGATTTTTCAAGTGGACAGAAGTAGCACACCCCTGACAATGAGAGGACTCAGTGCCAAAATTCAAGCCTTTGCTCTGAAGCTTGAGCTATTTAACTGATTCTGCTGAAATCTTCCACAATAATGCAGTATGAGGTGGATATTCAGTGAAGAAAATTGTAACTCGGATCACTCAAAAGAAATCAGTTTCTATGGATGGTTCTAGTTAGGCCTGTAACTAGTAACATGACTAGAAACAAATAATACAAGAGATGATCACTTGGTGACTCATGATTTTCCCCTTAAAGAGTTTGATTTGACTCTGATACACCTTTTCTTTACATATTTTGGGATAAAAGTGGTTAAAAGGAGAAAGTATGATCACAAGAAAGTAACAGGAAAAATCAGAGTTAGACCTTGGCAGCCTGACCAGAAGAGATGAGGGTGGTATTTGGCTTGGGCATCGCTAATCTTTATAATGAGGATCAGCTCAGCCCAGACATTTACAAACACTGATGGCCTCGTCTGCAAATATCTTTATTTTAGTGAGCAGCCTCACTAGTCCACCAGAAGGTACCTTGCATCAGAGGTCATGGTCATGAAGGAGACATCTACTGCTGGCAAAAAGAACCACACTACGAGTGTTGAACTGTCAATACAGAGACCGTATTTGGACACAGCACTCATTGGAGGCCAGGGTGCTCCAAGCCGTTTGTTTGTGATGATCTCTGTTGCTAGGCAGACGAGCAGCTACAGCTTGTACCAACGGAGCTTTTTCTGGACATGAGACTGCAGTTCCTAGAAATGAGTAACTGAAGTACCTTTAAAAAAGTTTCCTAAGAATGATAAACACTTGATTGTGAAAGTGATGGCAGAAAAACATACTTACTCAGAAAGCAACTACACTGTGCAGGCTAACATTTTTTTCTTTTGAGTTCCTGTTTGTTCGGGTCAAAAATAAAAATGAAGAAAGTTCCCTCTTTACCTGCCTCAGTAACTAATGACAGTAACTAGCTATATGAGGCATGGTACTAACGTACAAAGTTATCAAAGTTAAATGCTCCTTTCTCTTTACACTGACTATTTTAATTCTCTCTTCCCTGAAACAAACACTGCAGAATGTGCAATGACTTAGAATCTATCTCATTTCTTTTCCCAAAACAAAAGATGGTGCTAAGTACAAGAATGAGCACTGGCTTTTGCCAAGCTTTCTGTAAGCAGTCAAGCAGGATGGGGGCACGATGATGAGGTGGTCTTCTGTGTTGAAGCATCTGTAGGGGTGAGGAGGATTAGGACAGACCCATCTTTTCGGCTCCACGTAGCCCAGAGAACTGAATGCAGACTTGGAGCACTGCAGACCGCTTCATGTAAGCTGTGAGTGCTTCCCTCCTGTCACTTCTAGAGCCCCTCCATGCTTAGGAATGGTCTCTCTGCACGCTGTTGCTAGGGCATAGTAGCAACTGGTAGCGGCTGTATTTATTTTAACTACATGAAGCTCAAGAAAATATATCTTTAGATTGCTATTTCTAAATACCAATCTTAAAAAAAACGCAGTTATTTATACTAGCCGATAAAATTAAAATAGAACTTTAGAGTCCTTGAAAGGTTTATTCATTCTCTAATTTCTTTTAGACTCATTTGCATTACCTGTTCTCACAGAGCACAGTAATAAAAATGCTAGAAGCCTAGTCTGCAAGCTCCTGTCAAAAGAACCAGCTCTAGCAATCAGACTTCAAAGATCCATAATGCCACCAACGAACAGTTCCTCGAGTGTCTATCTCGGGCCATCTAAACACTTCTTGGAAGACTGCGTTCCACAGTCAGATTTGTCTTGACCCTTCAGCTGTGCACTTTACGCACATTTGTGACAGCAGAGCCGGCTTACCGTAGCTGCACAGTCCACTTCCAGATTTTTTTTTGTTCAGGCTTTCACTGGTTCTGTTACTACGATTGCTAGGGCTCAAAAACCAAAAATCTGTCACAGTCCCCTGCTCTCCCACCAAGCTATAGTTTCATAAGAGTGAATTCAAGAACCCCCAACTTTTTAAAAGAGGTAAGAATGGTGGTGTTGGACTCTGAAACTGGCTTGTACTTGTAACATCTCAATGAAATGGCTGCCCTCCCGTTTTAACATAGTAAGACTAATTAATTCAGAAAAACATTAAAATTGATAACCAAGACTCATGCTTTATATTTTGGGACTTGAAATACTGCTGATGGACAATTTCAGGTCCCACTGAAATCACAGCAATTGCATATCTGTGGTCCACATTCCCGAAAAGATTGAAACCTTTCTCTCAGTTCTGAAAAACGACCACACACACACAGAGCACCTCTTTACCTGCAACCAGATTTTCCAGACCAGGTATTTTTCTGCTTCGGGATTTTAGGGCAGATTTTCTCACTGTGTATTTTACAAGACATTGCCTTCTTAAACTCATCAAACATGTTGCAGACGACTTTGGTAACAGAGGCTGGAATTTTGAAATTCATTACGCTGAATCGCATGTGTAACTGTGACAGAGGCAACTTCAGTGCTCGTACGTGCAGCTTCTTCACACCGTAAGGCACACGTCACGCTGACCCCG
>NW_010397545.1:2528-2910 GCF_000710305.1 Buceros rhinoceros silvestris | reverse complement strand
GAAGCAGACGTTGGGCTGCTCAGCCACGGCGCAGGTCGGCAGAGCCAAGAGGGTCTCCACTAGCGAGACGATGGCATCATAGTCCTGGGGGGGACAGTGGCAGGGCTCAGCTCGAGGCCCCTGGGCTGCCTGTCCTTGGCTTTGTGGGGTGATGCTGGCCCCAGACTGACCAAACCCTGGGGGTTGCAGGCTCCTCTGGGCAAGGGGAGGCTGTGGAGCCCCCCACCGGGATGTGGACAAGTCCCTGGGGATAGAGACCACGCTATGGTCCCCAGAACCAACTCAGAACGCCCCCCTCAGCCCTCACCTGGACGTCACGGTAGGAGCGGAGAAGGTTCACCACGATGTCCAGGCTGAGCAGCTCCACGCGGTCCAGGCGCTG
>NW_010397545.1:2159-2397 GCF_000710305.1 Buceros rhinoceros silvestris | reverse complement strand
GCTCCACGCGGTCCAGGCGCTGCTGGATGCGAGCCAGCTCCTGGCTCAGCTGCTCCCCCCGGTACATCTCCCGTGCCCTCCGGATATCCCGCCGGATCATCTCCCGAAAATACCCGCTGGGGACGGGGGACAGAGATGAGGGGGCTTTTGGGGTGGTGGTAATTCTCTGCCAAGCCCTGCCAGCCTGTGTGGGCACAGGGTGGGGTTTGCCTGCAGGCAGAGGGGGAGGCAGCGGTAG
>NW_010397545.1:1387-1756 GCF_000710305.1 Buceros rhinoceros silvestris | reverse complement strand
CCCCCTCTCCCCGGACCACGCAGGCCATGGGGGCACAACCGCCATCCAGAAGTCATCAGCGAGGAAAGACAAACCAGCTTTCGCTCTCGCTGCCCTCGTTATGCTCCAGAGTGAATGCTCCTGGTTCTTCCCAAAACCCCCTCTCCCCGGACCACGCAGGCCATGGGGGCACAACCGCCATCCAGAAGTCATCAGCGAGGAAAGACAAACCAGCTTTCGCTCTCGCTGCCCTCGTTATGCTCCAGAGTGAATGCTCCTGGTTCTTCCCAAAACTGGGTACCCCCTCTCTGTGCTGCTGCTCCTGGTGCTTGCTCTGAGGTGCCCCCAACTCGGATTTGGGGAGAAGTCTCACTCCCTGTCTGACTGCCC
>NW_010397545.1:660-1028 GCF_000710305.1 Buceros rhinoceros silvestris | reverse complement strand
TTGGGGACAATTTGGATGTGTTCCCAGCCACGGGGTTTTTTTTCCTTGAGCAGTGAGAATCCCCCCCACCAGCCCCTTCCGTGCAGAAGGTTTCGCTTCCAGTGAACCAGCTTTTTTTTTGCCCGTTCCCAAGTTCCCAGCTGGTTGGGAGCACCCAGCACCCCACACCCTGCACTGGGGCTCACTGGGGCCACCAGCCACCCCCTCCTCACCCCATCCAGGTGCAGGGAAATCTCTGCCAGAGCAGGATGTGACCACGGGAGCTCAGGGGATGAAGATCCCGCTCCTTTCAGTGCGGATGCTCTGGGCCGTTGGGGCTATTCCCACCCCTGAGCAGCAGCACCCAGGGAGCCGGGGTGTCCCTGTCC
>NW_010397545.1:0-480 GCF_000710305.1 Buceros rhinoceros silvestris | reverse complement strand
AGGGCCTGGAGGGGGGGCAGGTCGGCCTGGCAGCACAGCAGGACATTGTGGGACATGTTGAAGCTCTCGCGGACGCCCAGGTGGTAGAAGAGAGAGGGTTGGCAGACGGAGTCGCTCAGCTCCACCACAGCCACGTCTGCAGGCAGGACAGCGTGAACACTCACGGGACCCACACCAGAGCCCCAGTTCCTGAGGCAGGGGAACCAGCCACGCCCGGGTCTGGGGGATCTGCATCCCCTAAGGGAGGGGACAGTCCTTGCAGCACCTGAGGCCACAGCGAGGGGCACCGGGCACAGGGTTGAACCCTGAGCAAACCCTCCACCAAAACCACCCTCCTTGTCTGCCTGTGGAACAGTATATGGATAGTCCTGGGAGAACCAAGGAGGAGGAGGAGGAGGGTGACGGACACCCCAGCGCCGGTGGCGCGGGTCCCATCCTCACCTGCGTTGTAGAAGCGGTCGAGGGCATCGGTGTCGCCCA
>NW_010397544.1:0-13821 GCF_000710305.1 Buceros rhinoceros silvestris | reverse complement strand
TAAATATAATATAAATAAATAAATGTATATATATGTAAATAAAATACAATGTAAAATACAATGTTCAATGCAAATTCCATGAATGTTCAATTCACTCTGAACTAATCTTAAAGACAAGTAAAACTTCACTTTCTCTGAAACCAAAAATATCGCTCTTCGCTTACAAGAATAGATTAGCTGTAACTAATCTGTACTGGTTTCATGGTTGTCCTTAGGTACCTACTTCTTTCTTAATTGTCCATGGTCAGTAAATTACCGTGCTGTCTCATAACAAGAGAAAATCTAACTTAAATTTCTGTATTATTTTTTTAATACTTCATAAAAATCTGAAACTCTAATGTAGCTGGTTGATGCAGGTTCAACACACAAGTAGGTAAGATTTAAAGTCATTACAAGAATTGTTTTTTTCTTGAATTGCCTTTTGCAGTATTCTAATGGAAGTTACAAAAGATCGTAATTTTAGCTTAAAAACCCACTAATCCTGGAAAATTAAAGAAATCAGCCAAGGCTTTTTCCATTGACGTATGGCTTCCAGACTTCGCAGAGGCTGAACATGGAAGCAACATATCCATCCTGTAGCAGTCCTCAGCCTGATTCACCAGAAACTCTCTTCCTATTCCCTGAGCTTCCTCGGATCATCACTACTCAAAAAGACTGACAGAGTTTGGTCATCATTCAACACTGAAGTGGCTTTAAAGTGATGAATGTCACATTTTTACCAGTTACTTCAGTTTCCTATGAGTAATACCTTCTATCTTCAGTGATTATTTGCAATGTGATATTTAAATTATTTCATTACTTCTCCATTACTTTTCTTTTGATAGGTCTAGTTACAGTGGTTATAGTATCACTTTTTTTTTTTTTTAATCCCTAGTACATAAGCAATTTCAAGCTACTTAAAGACGCCCAACATACAGATGTTGGTACAAAGTTGACTGTTGTCTTTGACACTACAAATACTCTTACAGGACTTTCTCCAGCAACTTGATGTGCTACTATTTGTTCTTTTTTTGTTTTTCTGACCTGATTTTCCAAAACTTTTTCAGTAGTTTTACTACTCTTACTCTTTATTTATTTTTTACAGGGAGCACTGTTATTGTTTGCTTTCCTCATGTATCAGTAATGACATTTCCATGATATTCCATAGCTGAGACTCTCGTCTACCTGTCTAACCCTGTAAAATGCAAAAGGGGCCAAGAGTACTCAACTCTAAGCTTTATCATTTCATTTTCATTCTAAGTCATCTTTTCCACAAAGGAAAATGCACCCCTCACTTCTCTCCAAATGATGCCTTCTCTGCAGCTTCAACTCTGAAGAGACATTTTGCCTTATTAACCTTTCTTTGCATGTTAATATTTCCAGAGTGAATATGTGCATGAGCAATTCTACCACGTAGTTCTTATTGCCCTTTATACTAAGGGAATTGCTCCTACTTTCCTCTTTCCTTTCTCTAATGAAAGACTCACTGTGTTACATGAGACCCATGGTCCCTTCAGTATCAATCACAAAAAGCCTTTGCTGAAAGGTGTGAGGAAACTCTGCGCTGTACACCCTTGTAATGAGCTATCAAGTAGGAAAGTTTCTTCCTCACTCACTTTAATTAAAGGTTGACTTATATTCTGAAGCTTGAAGACTTAAATCCCTGCCCTAAAATCTTTTCTGACGTAAGCTTGGAAATTGTTATAAGTGATATACATTTCCTTGAAACGCTATTTTAAAGGCAGAGACTCAAGGATGCAGGAGAACACAACTGTTATATATATGTAAATCCATAGCACGTGGTGTGGCATTAGAAATAATGTAACACTTCCATGTGGTGCCCTGAATGAATAATTTTTGTGGTAGGAAGAAGACTTGTGAATGTTATGCCTCTTGTTGAGTTTACTTTCAACACATCATTACCTAATGCTCCGTGGAAGTAAAAGCAATGTAATTCTAACAAGAGTTAAGAAAGAAAGTAGTGAGTTACGAGTAGAAGGGTTTAAAAACAGGAATGAGTCTTATTAAGATATACTTTATTAAAAATACAGAAATGAACTTTAAAGAACTTTAATTATTCACAGGGAAGATTCTAGCTCAAGTGTGTATTAAAATACTTTCCTCTTATTAGCTTTTGCATTCCATTAATTACTTTCTTAACTATTTCCTCACCTCAGCCATGCATCAATGAAGGCTGCTTCCAGTTTTCCAGTAAGGATGAAGGAGATCTGCACAGATATATCCCTGCAGAATAAATGCATGTTATTCATAACAAAAATTGAATAGGAGGGAAAAAATGCCTTTACCTTATTTTCCATTTGGCCTGAAACAATGATACAGACTTGACCATGCAATTAAATTATCTGCTGAGACCAAACATTTCCTGTACCATTTTTCAAGAAATGACCTGTCTTTCACCCTCTTCTTTTTTCTTTCAGCAATGTTATTCCCAGTAAGTAACCACTGGCATTCAAGAGTCTGTATTTACGAAGAGTTGTCACACATCCTGTCATCCCATCTGTTACTATTACGTTCATATTTACAAACAAGGAAAAGTGTGAAGCATCAACTACTTTCTACACGTATCTGCTTGCAGTCTGTGCGAATACATGCATATCTCCCTTTTAATGCTACTTTTCTGGCATTCTAAGTGAATTTGTTTTGATTTGGTTTTGTTCGCTTACAATGGATTTCTGAAAACTGTGCAACCTCTCAGAAAACCGTAGCTGAAAACATTATCCTTACATAGACATACATTGTTATGCATTTTTTTTATAATTAGTAACTATGCAAAACAATGTTATAAACTAAACTAGGGAAAGGAAATATTCTGCCTCTTTTACATTTTCGATTGGTCAATTTTTGTAATTGTGTACCTATACCATTGTACAGTTTGACTGCTTGGAGATACACTGAGCATTTCAAACAGGGAACACAAAGAAACATTTAACAGCACAGAGGAGTAACCATAGAGCAAATCACTCCGTGTAACAGTTACCATCTATTTTCCATGAAGCAAAGGGTGAAGCATGTTAATGTGAAGTACAGATACTGCAACGCAGTGTAGTATTACACCGTGCAGCGAGAGCCCAGCAGTCTGTCTCTGAACTGCGGCAGTCTGAAACCGTGCACAAGTGCTTACAGCTGCAGTGACATGGTGCTAAGCATGTTTTAAGGCTAGTCCCAGTCGAGCGGCATCTTATCCAACCAGAAACAATCCCACAATCCAGCTCTTTTTAAGTGATCATCCTTGTATCATAACAGATTAAGGTTGCAGCTACTTTGGATTACGGTTAATCTAACCTTTATCCATCCACATCTTCACCTGAAACTTACAAGGACCAAGAGTCAATTGCCAGGGCATAATTCACAATGACACTGATCTCTCCTTCCTCACTCTAATTATCTGGATTAAGAATAACACTTTTGAGTAATTATTTTCACATTGGATAAACATTAAGCTTTCCTGGATTTATCTGAGCTTTTTCTTAACATGAAATAGATCCGAGCAGGCTTATAAGAACGTAACTGACAGCGGTGACAGCTTAATCAAGGAAACCCTAAACAACTAAAACAATAGGAAATGTTTGTTTCACATTGTTTTGAATAATCAAGAACCAGGAACTTAATAACCCATTGGCAAACTATCTACTCGAAGACCAAAGTAAAAGTAATATCCAGGCAGATCAATTATAGTGACTTGTACTCTCTTAATAAAGATGCGGAATTTTCTCTGCTGCAGTGCCAGCTCAGAAGTAAACAAGAGTTTACCAGTTGCAGAAAATGTACAAGCCCACAAAGGTGCTTACTTATAGGACTGGTAATACGGAGAGGAGAAAAAAACCAAACCATATTACCAGTTTGTTAAAATTATAATTAAAATGAGTGAGATACCAGCTGTATCACTTCTGATGACAATTTCTGAAAAAAAAATGCATTGTCCATCTCAGGCTACACAGACTCCCCAAAACTGCTATCACGAGCTGACTAGAAAAATCTTCCAACCTTGTCTTTGAAACTACCTAAGATCGTATACAATTACACACTAAAATCACATCACAGAACCCAATTACACTTTGGCTTTGCAGATCCACAGATAACCTCTTAAAGAGCAAACTCCCTTACTGTGTCGACCTCTGACCTCGAGCTCTTTTTCCAATCTTCAGCAGCACCACGTGTGTTTTTCCCAGAGTGAGCCAGGACTTGGAGCCGCAAGCTTTCAGAGGGGTAGCAAGTGCTTCAGCTATCATAACTTTTAAGGTTAAGGGAGCACACTGCTAATATCTCATTCGTGAACTTTAATGCATTCCTTATACTACTATTTAATTTAGTTTGAACATTATTTATGAAGGAGTTTTCAGTAAGTATTTTTCCATTTGTTGGAGGCTTTTAATAATTTATAAGTCATAATTTTATTTGGCTCTTAAAAGGCTTTAAAATGTTATGCATCAATTGAATACTTTAACAGGCACTAGAAGCTGAGTCACAAAGACATGTATTTGCATCTTAATTTTAGGAATTATTTTATAAATTGATCAAATAAGGGGCACAGAAAATTTTGTTTAATAAATTGACTTCCCTGAGGCTCCACAATATCAGTCACTCCACCGGGACTTTCTCTTCTCACACTTAGCAATGACAAATAGTAAAACTAAACTCTCATACTGGTTTATGGTTTCTATGATTTCTTTATTGCGTCAAGAGGAAATCAGGAGTTATGGCAGAACATTATGAGTTGGCTCCCAAAATACAGAGGACAAAATACCACAAATCTGGGCACTTAACTCTAGCTGAGGCAAACCAATAAAAGTGACACAAGGTGCAACACCTTTTTCTGTGCATATACAAACCCTGTTTACTTGGGACTGTATTCTGTATGTGTTTGTATAGTTATCTTAATGACATATAGTCAGCACCCATAAACTGGTGAATATTGACATATACTCACCTGGAAGTTACTGACTTACCTCGATTACAAACCAGGATTCCTACACTTTAGAAAGCTTTAGACTCCCATATATATATACATAGAGAGAGAGAGAGAGAGAGACCGTCTATATTTCTCTGCTATTTTAAGCCCTTGTAATAATAATACAAAAAATTGGCCTTCACCTGAGGTGTTCAATATGCCCTCTACTTGCTGAGTATAACTCACCTGAAAAACTGTGCTCCTTGCTGTTATGACTTCTCCTGCAATTATTTCTCCAGCCAACATTTCCTACTATGCTACCTTGAAGAAATGATGGAGAAATTGTGTAGGTTGGCCAGATCCTTTTCTTTCCAACATGACGCAGTCTATTGCTTACTGCTTGACATATTACCATGAGAAGCCATTTGGCACTGTAGCCATACTGCCTTAAATCTCCCTTTTCTGTCCTGGAATTTAGGGGTCTCTCAAGTGTTCACTCAGCTGCTTTTATTGGATACCAAAACCTGCCTCCGCATGCACCTTGTAATACTTCTTAAAGGAGCAGAAGGGACTCAGAGACTTTGAAGTGATCCAAGAACTGAGAGAGACATGGAGATACCTCCTGGTGTGATCATGGCAGTACTTTCTACACTATACTGTGCAAAATCTTTGTAATTGAAAATGTTTAAACCTGTCACCGAGGTCGGAAGAGATCTCTGGAGATCAGCTTGCCCAACCAAGCAGACATGGTACAGATAATGAATGTATTGACTACACATTTTTACTTCAAAATCATCCTGATTGCAGCAATTAAGACTGTATCTTTTTATTTAAGACCTATTCAAAATAGCTCACCTCTTAGGAATCTAAAGTCTCCAGCAACTGATGTTGACTACTACCCAGCTTCTTTACATTAAGCAACACCTCAGCCATCCTCTATGAATGCTGGCTTTGAAATCTTTTGCTTTCATACTATTTTTTCTACTTTATTAGGTAGATACATTCCTCATTCTTTCTGTTACTGTAAGATCACCCAGAAGCATCCACTGACTAAAAGGAATATATTCACCAGTAATCATGCTTCTTAAATTTGCTCTTAACACGAAGCAGTACGTAAGTATGAGAGAAAGCAAACATAGACTTAAAAAAATTGTTGACAATTAGGGAAACACTAAAAATTGGTTAGAAAAAATGCAAAGTAGATACAAATATCTGACAGCACAAACAGAGGAAGAAAAATTACTGGTTAAGAAGCTCTTTGATGTGGATCAGAGAGCTCAAAGACAGAAAGAAGAATTATTATCTACATAAAAAACCCCAATAAATTCATGAAAGTCTGAAAGAATTTTGTCTGAGAAACGAGGTGGATTATTGGTCTTCAAATAGCTGAAGAGGTTATTCTACTCTGAGTCTTTGTTGGCTAGGAAAAGAGCTAGGTGGCTAAAATTACATCAACAGATTAGATAGTGGGGAACGTAAGGATTGCGAAAGACCACAGCAGACTGTTTTGAGGAGTAAATCATCTGCCTCCCAGTGATTATGGAAAATAGATGATTGGACAAAAGTCTCTCAAGAACGCCACTGACCCTTCTCAAGCTGACTCAATAAGCTGACTCTTCTGAGTCAGGAAAAGGGAGTACATGGCAGTCTGGTTTAGCCCTATTTTCAAAGATCACAGTGTGATGCTACTTGAGAACGCATACTGGTTTTGGCCAGGCTAGAGTTAATTTTCTCACAGTAGCAAGTATGGGGCTATGTTTTGGATTTGTGCTGGAAACAGAGCTGATAACACAGGGATGTTCTCACTAGTGCTGAGCAGCGCTTACGCAGAGTCAAAGCCTTTGCTGCTTCCCACGCCACCCCACCAGCAACTAGGCTGGGGGTGCACAAGAAGGTGGGAGGGGACACAGCTGGGCAGCTGACCCCAACTGCCCAAAAGGATATTCCAGACCATATGACGTCATGCTCAGCACATAAAGGTGGAGGAAGAAGAAGCAAACGGTAGACGTTTGGAGTGACGATATTTGTCTTCCCAAGTAATGGTTGCGCATGATGGAGCCCTGCTTTCCTGGGCACGGCTGAACACCTGCCTGCCGATGGGAAGCAGTGAATGAATGCCTTGGTTTGATTTGCTCTTGCATGCACAGCTTCTCCTTTACATATTAAACTGCTTTTATCTCAATTCACAAGGTTTCTCTCGAGCAAGTGGCTATGTGGTGCTTAGCTGCTGGCTGTGGCTAAACCACAACCGAATGAAACATCAATGTCCTTATAGGCCTGGTGAAAAGTATTTTTGATCAAAATGAGATTCTCAATAGAAAATTAATTTTTGACTGGGTATTTTCCCATAGATCATGCCTGCCTTCTCCATAGCACATTTCAGACTATGGTTTTCACTAGAACTATAATACTTTTTCTGACCAAGACAGTTGCGATTTCTAATTAAAACATTTTCCTTGGTTTTGTTTCCATACTACCTTCCCTATACTCTGTTTTCTACCTCAAATCTTTTCCAGTGTAGAACAATCATTTTCACTTAATTAAAGTGTCTATCATAGAAGAAAAGAAGTTCCTTCCTATATACTTTGTTTAAAGACACCTATGTGCAAGTTTGGCCACTCAATACCTCATGCCTAATTCAAACCTATGGTGAAAAACTGAGTCAAACCTGAGATTTGGCTAAAAACAAACAAACAAATAAACCCCAACAACCACAAAAAAACCCCCAAAACCAAAAAACCAACAAAACCACAGCTGCAAAATTGCTTGTTTTCCCCGCAGATGCCAAAAACCAAGCCAGCCTGTTTACGGCCAAACACTGTGTGAGTCCCCAGCAATGCATGTGCTGAGGGAATGCTGATGGCTTTTTTTTTTTTGCATTTATAGAAGTTTGTATTTTCTGCAGGACAAAAATTGTTTTCTCCTGCCCCTCCTTTCACACCGATTTTCCATAGAGAAATGAAGAATTCTCAGACCACTTTCCATCAAAACAGATATTAAGGAACTAAGAATAACTAAGATTAGAAGGGATGAACAGTTCTGCCAACAGTACTCTTCATGATCTCTTAGAGGAGGAAGCTTTTTAAATTTTTCAAGTACAGGGTAGTGCTTCTATTGTCAATAGAAAGAGGGCACTTTGATTTTTAAAAATTCTTTCATGTAAGTTAGGAATAAATTTATGATCAGATGCATGGATCCATTCAGCAGCTCTTGAAAACTTCAGTGCTGAATTCTAATAGCAGTCCCCACTGAAAGAGATAGAAAGGCTGAGTGAGGGTATTTTTTTTTATTATTCCTTGGAAAATCTTGGCACTTCTTCATTATTATTCTCCAATTTCGATGATACAAAAGTTTCTAGCAAGGAAGCAGTCTGAAGATGGAGCCTGACAGCACTCCAGAACAAATTATGTTACCTGACAAAATGAAACATTTTTCAATACTCATGAGGAAGCTGGGCAAACTGACTCAGATGTGAGAAGTGTGTTCAAGTTACACATTCTTTGATGATCATATCTGCCTTCAGGGAACCCTTGGAAATGTTGCTACCAGGTTTCCAGTGGAGGAAGTTGATGAGACCTCAGAGAGGACGGAAGCATGGGGCCATTCTCTGTCAATCACTGTGGTCTCCACCCTTTGCAAATGCTTTGGAGAGTGATTTTACTGAGGAGACCATCTAGGAGCTTTATGAGCAAGACTTGCTTGGGGGGCAGAGGGGAGGAGGAGCATTGACCAATGCAGAAGACAAACACCCAGAAATTCTTGCTTTTAGCTTGGAAGGAGGCATGTCCAGCAACACAAGCACTGGAAACTAAATTGCTGACAAAGCATTTCCTCAAATTCAGTGGTAGAAGATATGCTACCACGCACCAACATCTCATTTCTTTCATGTAAGTAGAAGATAATACATCACTCTCTCTAAAAAGCTCATATAACCATTTTTGAAAAGAAAGAAAGATAACCCCCAAAAGAAAACCTTAGAAAGCCATTCCTGGAGACTGGTTTTTGAGGACAAACACAACCTGGCAGCTTAATGTCTCAGGTACTAAAAACAATACTTCCTGCTAGAGAAAACAATGCAGCACTATTCTCAGAGAAGTAAGCAAAAATTTGATTACAAGAAGCAGCAATCTATTCTATTTTGGTGAGAACGATGCATATATAAGTCCCAGTCAGCAGACAACTTCTGGAATAGAGTTTTATTGTATTTCTGACCTCTTGATAAAAGACATTCAATTCCTTTTATTTAGGGGAAACTAAGTCTTTCCTGACATTCTCAGAGAAGAGAAATAACAAGACAGAAGAAAATTTGTTGTTTCTTTTTCTCTGAAGAATGGTGTTATTGTAACACATCCCACCCTGTTACAACATTTAGAAATAATGATAAATAATCATCCCTGTAAGATACCATCATTCTTTTTACAGCATTAACACTTAGTGGAAATATATGACCTTTTGCATGAGGCATAGTCAAAACACATTTTGAGTAGTCTACGATTTCAAAAGTAGATTCAGGCAGTGGGAAGTGGATTAGCAGGAACCAGGATGGAAGAAAAATTCTCACCAGAGTAGCAGCAAGCTGGTAAAGGAATCCAAACCTGGTCCTGTGCAGGTTGTATTTTCATTTGAGCCACTGGGACTGGCACTGTCATATTTCTGAGAAGCACTGAACATACTTATCCCTGATCAGAACTACCAGCTGAAATATTTTCTATCAAAGCTACTGGTTTTAATATATTAACATATATAGGCAAGCTGGCTGACATTCTTTTTCAATTAAAATACCGTACACAGCATCTATAAGAGGGATAAATTCAACTTGTATGTAGAACTGACAGTTGCTTATTCCTTCACATCATCAGCAAGTCACCCACAGGTGCAGAGAGCCCTGACTTTCCAGCCAAGAGGATTTCAGATGCAGGATTTAAATGACGTATGATAATCCAGAAATGAAAATTAAGTGTCATGTACTCCTTCATATAAAAAGAACCACCTAGCACTAAGGGAAAGACAGAGGGGGGCGGAATGTAGGGTGTGTTTCATTTTGTTTCAAGTCTGCTGTTCAACTGCTATTTCAGTTGGTAATGCAAGTGACACTCAGCAAGTCTATAAACATAAGGTTCACCTTTCAAATCTAACTCGACATCCTCAAACTTTAACATAAGCTTCAAAACAGACCGACTTCAGAAGCATTTTGTTTCTTACACACACTTTACCTCCAGAAAGCCTTTTGCAAAATGTTTCTTGCTGTTCTTTCCAACCGCTCTGCTTTGGGCTGCCATCGGTTTATTATACCAACATGACCTTGTCTCTCTCAGACTCTAACTCAGGAAGTTGTAAAACTGTGATCTTGTTTCAGTTATTAGGAATTCCAAATTGAAAATTAATCATCTCAGACTTTTAAGAAGTTGCAGCTATCATGAAAATAAATTTGAAATCACCCTTTTTTCATGTCCACCTGCCATCTATATAAAAGTCAGAAACATATGTGCTTCCTCTTTGAAGTCCGGTTTTGCCCCCTAATGACAGCCTTCACATTCCGCAATATTGTTCTGTTAGTTCTAGCCTTCCTTCAGCCAAGACGGGGGGAAAAAGAAAAAAACAGCAGCATGAAAAATGCTTGTGCAGATGTCTGATGCTGATGTAACAAATGGCTACAGTCTATGAAGTTACAAGTACAAAATAATGTCAACAAGTTGCAATGATAAAATAGCCCGTGAAATATTTCAATATATGTTCAACATTCAGGGCAATTTCTGGTTTGAATTACCAATCAATTTTTTACTGGGTTTGCTGGCTCTTCTTACAGAGAGGCCATTGTTTATGGGTTGAGGGGTTTGGTGGGTTTTTTTCAGTTTTCTGTCACAGCCTTTACTTTGGTAGTACTGATTTAACGTGCTCCGACTCCCTTATTTTCTCAAGGCTTTGCCTTTTGTTAAGGAAACGAAAGCATTCACACCTCTGTAGAACTCAGGCTCTAGATTGGGCAGAATGAAGTTGTCAATGCTGCAACTCTTCTGGTAACTCACCTTGCAGGTCTTCGAAATCCATCAGAAATGCACAAGTTTGCCGCTCTGCTAACGGGTATTTGCAAAAAGCACAAAATACAGAGTTGGGTCATGTAGAATGCAGCATGATTTTGGTCTTGGCAAAGACTTTAACCCAATTATAAGTTTCCTACTTTCCTGTAATAAAAAATAGAGTTGCTTGGAGTTTCTTTTTAATGTTTAAAGCAGATGGGCAGGAAAAATCAAATGAATAGTTGATTTCATTTGTCATTCACAATCTGCCAAACCGAGCACAGAAATCTAGCCCATCTATACCCTTCATTATAATCTAGTGAGACAAGCATGCAAACAGGGCAAGTTTAAAAAAAAAATCAAAAATGAGTATGATAGAAGCACAAAAGATTGATCCTGTGCCTGGATGCAAAATCAGGCACACACAAAAGAATTGTATGTCCACCATTAATTGGAAAACCACGCTTTTGAGTCACATGAAATTTTAAACTTGTTTAGTCCAACCTATGCAAGGTCTATGCAACATCTCAGCTGATTTAAGAATTTACTCTGTTTTTAACTGAGAGGCTAGCATCTCTCTAAACCAAGTCTACTGAAGTGACTTGGTTATATTCAACAAAATAGGTGCATTGTGGTTTGCAGGCAAGCCATACTGAGGTTTTATAATATTAAACTAAAACTCCTGCATCCATTACATTTTTCTAATTAATAAAAATAATAAGAATAAAAACACATATTAGATAAAGATAGAAGCCTAATGGCATTTCAACTGTAATTCAGACTTCGAGATAACCCTAGACCATCATTTTACACGGGATAGAAGGCTCCACAATCTTGTAACGAAGGCTTGGAAAAGACAACTTTTTTTTTAGTTCCCAGTGACTTAGTACTGTGCCTGCCTTATAAACAGTATTTTTCATATTAGTCTGGAAATCACAAAGGAAGGAGATGCAACTGACAATGTTCTCCTTCAAATCTTCTGTTCATAGGGTATCTACACCCATTGTATTCCCGTAAGGGTCCCTTTGCTCTCTCAACCGATACCTATTTAGAAAGACAAAAAAAAATTAAAAATCTACACATTCGCACCTCCCCAATTCTGCACGTTGCCAAAAGGGAACGAGCACTTGGCTGGTGTGTGTCAGAGGCTGGCCGTGTCTGGTATTCTGCCACATCAAAAACGACAGTGCCATTTTATCATGAAATGTGGGGGTGGGGGAGGCGGAAACAACAGACTGAGAAAATCCGGTTCCAAACCTCATAAGAATGAGCCACAGGCATAAGAGATATCTGTTTTATCCAAGTAGAACAGACACTGAAAACAACTGTTGGCCACCGGTATTCACCTTGGAGGGCCCATTTTCACTATTCTTCAAGTCGCAATTCTAAGAAAGTTTCTCAGTGAGGGTCTCAGTGACCTGTTTCCAAGAGCCAGATGTGAAGATCATTCAACACTTTTCAATCCATAACAACTTGCTTTTCTTAATCACCTTTTCTTTGTCCACAGCATGTAGCTCAAACATCCTAAATCGAAATCAACTGCTTTTGATGAAAACATAGGCTACTGGTCGTGAGCAAAATCTCACTAGAAATATGACATTTTTGAACAAATTGTGTGTCATAACTTTTACAAGGCCTCTTTCATCGTTCTGTTTGGTGTAAATCATGAAAAACATGAAATAAATTAAAAAGAAAGAAAAACCACCAAGCAACCAACACATTTCATTAGACCTCAAAACAGAATTTACGTGTGAGGAGAAATGAGCCAGAAGTTTTTTCTTTATCACAAGAGGTGGGAAGAATAAAACCACTGGGATATTTGTGCAAGAAAAGACAGGGAAGACTGCCCATAATTTCCTATTTCTCTGCACTGCCACGGGAGCAGCAGCCACTGCCTGGCTTTTGATCTAGGCAAGCAGGATTGTGTTTGCATGATGCACATGCATAATGTTGTGGCTCTTCAGGGGCTGGAAAGAAAGCTGTAGAATTTGGCACTGCTGGAATGAACTGTGTTTTAGCTGGAGAGCAAACCAGAGTATTTCTCAAACAAGGAGAAGCGCAGCCAGAAACTTGCTCTCATTTCTATCTGTAAAAACTTCCAGATTGCTGACAAATTGCTTGAAGGAGCCCCAGCCATTACTAGCGATTAAGGCCTTCCCAGCTGCTGTCTGAGAGTCTCAGCGCCGTATCTAAGTACTCCCAGCAGTAAATCTCACAATGAGGTGCAGTGGCCAAGAGAACTAACACAATGCTTGAACACATAAGCAGGGAAATAGCATACAGCACGTAGGAATAATGAACTGATATTACCCTCTGCATGTAGGGTTAGCGAGACCATAAGTAGTACATTGGGAACTCCCCAAAAGAATTTGGCAAACTGGTGATAGCTCAGATGAGAGCCACAAAATGATTTGACATCTTGAAAATATTGTCTTACAATGAAAGACTAAAGAAACTCAACCCGTTTAGTTCATCATAAACAAATCCAAGTGGTGACTGACCACAGGCTACGGGTCACAACATAAGGAAGTCATTTTTGATAACAGGGAGCTCTGCAATCTAGCTATGGAGGGAAAAGACAAAATTATATCTTGTGAAGGGAACCTGGTATTAGAAGCACAGATTTCAACAAGGGTTATTGGTTGTTGAAGCATTCCACCAAAGATGTAGGGGATTCACCATTGCATAACGTCTTTAGACTAAGTAAGTCCCCTTCCTGCAATTCAAAAAGAAATTAAAAAACCAGGCTCTCAGCAACGCACATTCAGTGTGGTTCTCTGGCTTGTGAAGTATCGTTCAGGATAAATGATCATAATGGAATCCTCTGACACTAAAAGTAACTGAGCCTATATGCGAGCTATAGGCTCGATCAAAAAATCCCTAAAATCACCACATTATATATATATATATTATATA
>NW_010397543.1:1056-2030 GCF_000710305.1 Buceros rhinoceros silvestris | reverse complement strand
CGGGCCCCCCGTGAGTCACCGTGGGGTGACTCCCTCAGCGCAACCCGGATTGTTCCGAACCAGGTTATCCCCCGCGTAATCGTTAGTCATGCCGCCCTCCTTGCCACCCCTCGCCCCCGGCCAGCCACGCCAGGAGAGGATGCGGCTCTGGACGCTCTGCCCGCTGCCCTCGGGTAAGGGAGGGGGGGGCCACACGAACACCCCGCTCCCACCTTGCCACCCCTCGCCCCCGGCCAGCCACGCCAGGAGAGGATGCGGCTCTGGCCGCTCTGCCCGCTGCCCTCGGTTAAGGGAGGGGGGGACCCTCTGAGCACCACGATCCCGTGGGAAAGGGGCTGAGAGGGGGTGGGTGCCTTAAAACAAAGGTTTGGTGGGAGCACGGCAGCTCCAAGAGCCAGTCTCTGCCCCGAAACCCGGCCAGACGTGACATCCTGAAGCCTGTGTTTTCACCAGTTAAACTCCCGCAGCGTTTCCGCAGGTCTCGGTTAACGCAAGGTGCTGCTCGCGTGGGAAAGCCAGCCCGGGCACCGAGGGATCGACAGCGCCGGGCGGCTTCCCAGGCGGAGCGGGGGCAGTGGAGCAAAGGGCAGGGGCTGACTGACGGCTGCGGAGAAATCCACAGAGAATTTGGGCTGCCAAACGTGCCTGGGATCGTGTGCCTGGCGAGTCCGCTGGCTCAGGGCTCCATCATCCTTTGACACCGTTGGAACGCGATTCACTGCCCTGGAGCTGGACTCGTCTTCCCTGGAACGACGGGCCCGGCGGAAACTGGAGAGGGAGAGCGTAAACACGGCTCCCGCGGGCAGGGAGCCAGGGCGGGGGCTTTGGAACCCGCATCCCAGAGCGGGCGAGGACGGGGAGGGAGCGCACCCCGTTTCGCCAAATTAGCACAAACCCGCGGCGCTCCCTGAACCCGGCGCCGTCTCCAGCGGGAGAGGACGGGCTGGGCTCGCCAGGACGGAGCAAACGAGCCG
>NW_010397543.1:597-929 GCF_000710305.1 Buceros rhinoceros silvestris | reverse complement strand
CGGAGCAAACGAGCCGCTCGTCCATTATGTCCCTAGTGGGAAATAATTCTCCCCCCAAGAGGGAGTTTGTCCCCGGGGTTTGGCTAGCAAATAGTTGATGTCCCGGAGTTTATCTGGCCGGTTTGCCTGTTTACACCAAGGTGTGAATTAACGCCGGGGGAAGGAGGGGGGTGAAAGGTACCGCGTGTGCCGGGAACACGCCAGGAACACGCTGGGAACACGCCAGGAACACACAGATAAACACGCTCCAGAGGACACAGAGGCAACTCCTTACAAACCCACTTCCCTCTCCCTCGCTCCGGGGGGGGGGACGGCTCGGGACCCCCAGCCTC
>NW_010397543.1:0-466 GCF_000710305.1 Buceros rhinoceros silvestris | reverse complement strand
GTCTCGGGACCCCCCGCTTTTCCGTTCCTGCTTTGTGGGGTGGCTCCAGAAACCTTCCCCTCCGTTTCCTCCCCTCCCCGGGTGTTTTCCTGAGCTGTAAAAGCATTAAGGGCTCTGACACCCGCGGATAAACAGCCCCCGCCTGCCGGGGAACTGTCTGCTCAGCAAAAACCATCGAGGAAGGAAAATTGGAGGGTTTCTCCGAGTCCAAAGGCTCCTCTGGGGGAAAACACAACTGTAGCTGTCCCCGCTCCCCAGTCCCGGCTGGAAAACAGGGACCAGGGGGTTTCCCGGCAGGAAAACAGGGACCGGGGGCTTCCCGGCTGGAAAACAGGGACAGGCCGGAGGAAGCACCTTCTTTGTTTATCCTCCTTGGGTCAAGGTGAACCTCTTGACAAAAAAAATCCCCCGTTTTCGACAGCGAATGGTGAGGAACACCCGGATACCGGGTCTTAAAAATAAACGG
>NW_010397542.1:7082-10536 GCF_000710305.1 Buceros rhinoceros silvestris | reverse complement strand
GGGCAGGGTTCAGCCACAGCCGCAGGGCCGGATCCTGAGCGGGAGCACACACATCCGGCCTGGCCCCGCTGCGCCACGGCCATGGCGCAGGTCTGTCCTCGTGTGGGCTCTGCTCCCAAAGGCTCAGCAAGCACCGACCCTCCACAGCACCCTCCCAGCAGCCAGCAGGGAGTCTCCACCAAGGCCCTGCACATGTCCCCTGGCTCCAGCCGCCTCCACAGCACCCTGATCCCATGGGGCCACAGGCACCGCCAACTTATCAGGGAAACCAGGGTTAATTATTGCCAGGCAGAAAGCAGCTCCCCCCACTGCCCCAGCTCTGCCAACTGGTCTGGCATCACCAGCTGAGGCATGGCAGCGTCACTCTGGTGGCATTTATTTCCCCTAGGGACTTGCTGTGGCTACTTCTTGGGGTCCCTGCAGGTCCCCGCACATCCTGATCTTGGGGAGCCAGCACATCGTCCCACACTGGGGCTCCCGTGAGCGCCCAGATGAGGGCGAATTGGGCACCCACGCGTGCGCAGAGTGGGTGCTCCCGCATGAGCGAAGTGAACGAACGGGGCACCCATGCATGCACTAACTGGGCACCCATGCCCGAGCTGGATGGGCACTCATGCAAACATCAACTGGGTGATCATGCATGACTGGGCACTCGTGCATGAGTTATTTGGGTGCTTCTAGGTGAACTAATTGGGTGCTCATGCATGATTCCATCGGCTGCTCATGCACGAACCGCAACGGTGCTCGGGCACGAATGGAAGGGGCCCTCATGCGCGAACCAGCTGGGTGCTCATGCATAAATTTTTTGGGCACTCATGAATTTCTCAGGCCCTCACGCACGGACTAATTGAGCACTCACATAAATTCACTGGGCACTCCTGCGTGAACTAATTGGGCACTCACGTGTAAATTAGTGTAATTAGTAGATAGCACACTTGTGCATCTACTGATTGGGCACTCGGGTGGGAAGGGATCAGGTGCTCATGCAGAAATTAATGGGAGACTCAGGCATGAGGTGGTGGAGGGCACATGCACCAATTAATTGGGCACCCATGCATCATGGAACAGGGTGCTCGTGCACGGCACAGTGTGCGCTCAAAGTAGCTGGCACCCATGCATAAATCAGGCGGGTGCTCATATGTAAATTAATTGTGCGCTCGCGTGTGTATTAATTGGGTGCTCATGCGTGAACTCGTCGGGTGCTGATGCGGAAATGACTGGGGTGCTCATGCATGAGCTAATCGGCCCCTCATGCGTAAAACTCCACGGTGCTCCGGGGTGAACCCTGCAGACCCTGCAATTAATGCCCAACACACTCCACCCCTCGGCTCTGTGAAACACATATTTAAGAATTATCTGAACACAAAGCTGTTACAAACTCCACTCTCAACATCATCACAATGTTAATATTCACTGCGTACAAGCTCCGTGCTCCTTCCCTGCCGAGCAGCGGGCACAGGCAGCCTGTGCGTGCACTTGCTCTGATTTCACTGCCTTGGGACCCAGATTTGCGGGTCAGCGTCACAGCCTGAACAAACACCCACCGCAGAATTAGCCCTCCGTCCCCAGAGAGCGATTGCGGGGCTCAGCGCAGCAGTCTGAACGGAGACTCAGCACAGACTTCACACCTTTCTCCTGCACACACCGACCCAAGAAGGTCCCATCAGTTGGCACAGACGGAGCCAGGCCCAGCACCAGCCCCTGGCCCTGCAGAGTGGGTTACCTGGGGTTACTCATCATAACCTGGGCAGTCATTACCCATTTCAGACCTTGTCCCTACAAATCACGTAGCCAAGAGCACAGCAGCAGCCCAAGCTGTTGGAGGTACCAATGAGTGCAGTAGCTGTGGGGCTTCATCCAGCCCCCAAATGGGCACCGGGCAGCATCTGCTTGCTGCAGCATCAGCATCTCCTCATGGGGAGAGGAAGGGTGACAGGGCTGTCCAGGACCATCTCTGGCAGCCTGGGATGTTGGATGGCTTTGTGCAGGCTGGGATGGGGCAAAGTACCTGCCAGCCCCCAGGGACAGCTGGAGCGTGGGCAGGAGACTCCCCCAGGACACACTCACTCCCCGGCTTTGGCACCAAAGCCCTGGCACGGAGCCCAGTGCCTGTGGGAGCTGCACTGATGGGGGTAGAAGGGGTGACAATGCCCCTCAGGCTGCTGCAGGCTCAGTACTCCCCCAGGACCATCCATTGCCCCATCCTGGGGCATGTTACAGCTCGCCTGGGTCCCCGTTCGATGACGGTAACTCAGTGCCTCACGTCAGCACTTTGGAAATTTGGGTTGTTTGGCCCTGATGACTCGGTCTCATTAAAATTCAGGTTTAACTACATAATGACGTCCTGGTTAAACATTACAGAGCACGCTGGGACTAGGGGCTGCTCCTGCTCCCGGGCCAGGGCAGAGCTACCTTTGGGAAAGCAGCGTTAAAACACAACGTGAGCAAAACCCGGCTGCAGCACTGGGGACACCCCCTGAGGAAATAATTGCAGCAAGAGCCTGCCTGGTGACAGTTTCTTTTGCTCCTGGAGATGACTTTGCCTGAACCACCACGTCCCCACCTCAGCCCTCTGCACCCCAGCGGTGCCCAGTCCCCACTCCCAGCCACATCACCCACCTGCCGGGGTGTCCCCATGCTGGGGGTGTCCCCATGTGGGTACCTGTCCCTGCAACATCCCATCGCAAAGAGACAGTGGAGCAGCCTCACCGCGCGGGCACAGCACAGCTGGAGCTGCCTACCTGTCAGAGCCCATCCCAGCTCGCCCATCTCCCCATGCACTTGCCCAGTTTGGCTTCTCTCCCCATCGGACACAGACATCGCCAGCACCACGGCGGGTCCAGGAGTCTCTGAGACGGTCGGAGCACAAGCCCGGCAGCGTTATTGGTGTCATTTGTTACTGCTGAGATGCGAAGCAATATGTGGAAAGAACTGCGTGTGCGTTTGGCACTCTTCTCACCGGCGGTTGCCATTAGTGGTCTGTCTTGCTCCCAGACTGGATAAACAGGTCCATGAGCAGTTCTGTTCTCATCTCCCCTGGGGCTGGTACCAACAGGAAAGCCAATACGCAGTTAAAACCCTTTTTAGACTTTATTAAATATGGAAGGGCCCGACATTAGGGTTTGGAAACTGGTTTGGGGAAAAAGCAGCAGCTCTTTGCAGCAGAGGAAGGGCAAAGGACAGCACCTTCATCTGGAAGTCAACGACTCGGACTGAAACACAGCAGGAGCCGGTGGCTGTGGCAGGTCCCAACAGGAAAGCCAATACGCAGTTAAAACCCTTTTTAGACTTTATTAAATATGGAAGGGCCCGACATTAGGGTTTGGAAACTGGTTTGGGGAAAAAGCAGCAGCTCTTTGCAGCAGAGGAAGGGCAAAGGACAGCACCTTCATCTGGAAGTCAACGACTCGGACTGAAACACAGCAGGAGCCGGTGGCTGTGGCAGGTCTGTGAG
>NW_010397542.1:4997-6908 GCF_000710305.1 Buceros rhinoceros silvestris | reverse complement strand
AGCAGCTGCTGCCCTGGCCATGCAGGGGCTGGCTGTGTCCTGCCCCTGCTCAGTCCTCTTGGTGATGGGGGGATTCGGCATGGCTTGGCACTCCAAGGTGCCGTCCCCAACCCACAGAACGATTCCTGCCCCAGGCAGAAGAGAAACCTCCCCTCCAGAGCCAGCACGGGCAGGGCAAGTCTCTCTGACTCAGCCATCAAAAAGGTCATGGGGATGCTGCAGGGCAAAGCCTCGCTGGCAGCGAGGTCGCCTCTGCCCCCTCCCCATCTCTCCTGCAGGGACCACGCTGCTCTGAGGGCTGCTGAAGCGGAGGGTGCTGGAGGCACCGAACACCCGCTCCTCTGCAGGGGAACAGAGACACTGAGGGCATCACCAAGGGGTCCTGCCATTTGATCAAGAGACACTGGAGAAACATGGGTAGAAGCAGCCCAGGCAGCTCTCCTTCCACACAGAAACCAAAGACATGCCTTGAAGGGAGAACAACATGCAGGAGGTGTGGGGAGTGAGCCCTGTGCTGGCACTACCAGGCTGGGGAACCCACGGCAGTGGCCACTGAGGAACCACAGTGGTGGTCACCATGCCCGAGGGCTGAGCACCCCTCCAGCCACCCATACCCCTGGGTAGAGATGGGTGCAGGGCACGGATCCTGCTCCCTTTCCCATCCAGTTCCCCAGAAGACCCAGGAGGACAAGGAGGGGAGGGAGGAACAAAGCAACCCCACAAATGTCACCCCGATAACGGAGCAAGTGCACCCGCGGGCTCCTCCCTGAAGCAGCCGCTTCCTTTGATGCCTTCAGAGCTTCTTGTTTCACAACCTTAATTATAGCGGCAGCAGCAAAGGTCAGGAGAGTGGTTAAGCAGATCCATTAACATGTCAGGGGATAAATTAAATGTGATTCTTCTGATGCCTGAGCAGCAGCAGGCAGGGACCGCTGCTCCACTCTGCCGCAGAGGGAGCCCACAGGGCCTTTGGTCACGTCTTCCCCTTCCCACCCTGGCACTGCAAGCACCTCCTGGGGACCACAGGGCCACCTCCAAACTTGCTTCTGACATCCCATAACTTGTTTCACTTGCATCTACCTGCAGAGTCCCAGACCCACAAGCACAAGTCACGCCCAGTCATGAGATTCACTGGGAGCAGGCTGGGGTCTCCTTGGGGAAGGGGCAGGAGATGCCTTCAGACCACCACAGCCCTCTGTAGGCAGCACGTCGGGTCCCCATCGAGCTCGCAGTGCCCCTGCACTGCAGCCGTCACCTCTGCAGCTCTGGGTTACGCTCCGCTGCAGCAAAAACAGGTCCCAAACAAAAGCCAGCCCCTGGGCATCCTTCCAGTGCGTCCTGCCCACCCAGGGCTCCTCTGGGATGGCAGACCCCACTCCCCAGCGCATCTCCAGGGTGCTTGGGCAGGTGGTCTCCTCCTCCCCCCAAAAATTCCCTTTTGGGCTCCTGCAAATCCAGTTCACGCTGGGAGCACAGGCACACTCAGCGGGACCACCAGCCAGCCGCAACCCAGCATTATAGCCTTACACACCGGGCGTGCGGCCGCCTCGGCATCCCCGTGGTCCTCCCCCAGGGGCAGGTCCCACGGGGCTCCCCACCCTGGGCAGGATCCTGCCCGCTGGCTCTCTGCCCACGGCTGTGTGGGCAGCCCCCAAACGGGCGCTTGTAGGGCCAGGCGGAGCGCAGGGGCACGGGGCTGGTGCTGCAGAGGTTCTGTGCTTCTGGTATGTCACCCAGCGTTTGCCAATGAGGGATAACGGGTGCGTAAGCACCTGGCCAACTTGCCCCACTTTCTGCCGGCTAAGCAACGGGAGGGATTTCAACACAAACCAACCTGGCAGAGAAAACCAGTGCCTGGGGCCAAACACTTCAGAGGCTAAAAATAAACCACCAGCGGGGAGCCTCCGAGGT
>NW_010397542.1:499-4932 GCF_000710305.1 Buceros rhinoceros silvestris | reverse complement strand
ACACTTCAGAGGCTAAAAATAACCCCCCAGGGGGGAGCCTCCGAGGTCCCTCGGCTCCTGCCCACTGCCCCGACCGGCACATTTCTCCAGCACGAGGGAGCAAAGCCCCAAGCCGGTGCCCCCAGCATGGAACCGACCCATTTTCCCAGCTGAAAACTGCTGCAGCTGGAGACTTTTCTTTACTCTCCCACAGAATTCAACCCGCCACTACGTCCCCCCGTAACTACAAATCGATATGTTTGTAGTTTGCTCTTAAACTAATGCCCATTAATTCAATGCATTACTGTCGAGCAACGGAGCCAATTTTGCGGCTTATTGTAAAAGAGCAGAAAACGATGATGCCAGAGTGAGTTTAAAATCCACCAAATAGATCGCAGTGGGTGGGACACGGTTCTTGGGAAAAGAGCATCTTCCTCTCCCCGCGCCCACTCTGCAGCCCGGGCCTCCCAGCACCGCGCGTGTTGTTTTGGCAGCCTCGCCGCAGCTCCCACGCCATCACCGGAGCCTCACTGTGGCCTCTGGAGCACCACAACCATCATCCCGACCCCGCGCCTGGTCCCAGCAGTGATGCCACTGCGCCTACACAGCTCTGAGCGTGCCGGATTGCACAGCTGTCGCAGCTGGCATTAAAAATATACAGCGTCAGTAGTAGGGGACACGGGCAACAGCTACGAAAAGCAAACGCTGAAATACAACCCGCCCCAAAATGACTAAAACAAAGAGCTAAAATGCGCTCTTCTGAAACAATCTCATATTTTTAAGCCTCTTTCATGGTTTTAAGGGTTGCCAGTGCCATGGCTGGGCTGGCCTGGGAGCGCTGCTGCAAGTAGGGACGCTCAGCACTGCAGTTCTCTCCCCGTTTCTCTACCAGGAGGCCACATCGAGCCGTTTCCACCCACCACACGTATTCTGCACCCTCCACTGCGGACGGGCACTTTACACAACTTTATGCAGGCTACAGGGAGCAGCAATACCCCAGGACTGTCACAAATCTCCAGCTTAGCAGAACCCTTTCACCGCGGCCCCGCAAGGCTCTTAAGCACGATCCCAAATCCCACCGTGGCCCTGAGCCCCAAGCACCCAGACCAAGTTACGCCCAGGCTTAAATCCCCGCCGAGGACGGGTGGGCGTACGCAATCCAGGGAGGACGGGGGTTCCTTCGTGTCTTGGGAGTTGTCAGCTCCTGGGACAAAACACAGTGGCCAAAACTGCGTCTCTGAGCTACCTCAACGAGGCATCAGGAGGATTAATAAATTAGTGATTATAAAGCACTTTAAGAGCTTTTGGGTGAAAGACCCTATGGAAGTACAAAGAATTACATAATTTATTATTCATTATTATCGCTCAGTGTTGGCTTCTCCCACGCGCTCCTGTATGGCACCAGCTTGGCCTCTGAGGAAGGTCAAACCCTCGCCTCGCAGCCGGGCTCTCCTCTCCAGTGCCTGGCAAATGGGTGAGCTTGGCACCTCCTGGGCACTCAGGTGCCCGGAGATGCTGAAAGGCACACAGTGATGGGTCCAAATCACAGGACTTGGGCAGCCAGCACTTCGAAGAAGCTCTCAATGGCCTTCTATGCCTTCAGGTGTCCAAGTGCCATTAAAACCTGGCCCTCAGCACCGTAAGTCAAGAGCAGAGAGGGGAGGGAAGCCAAGAGTTGAGGTTTCCAGGCTCCTGCCCTTCTGTGTCCAGTTCCCAGCAGGCCCAGGACAACCTGTTCTGAATACCCACAGTAAAATAATTTTTGCATCTCATGGAGGCTGCTGAGACAACCCTGCAGCATCCTCAGCACGACCACCATGTCCGCAATCCCCTGCTCCTCTCCGGCTGCTCCCACCACCTGCCCCAAGATTGCTGTGGCTGAGGCGTAGCCAGAGAAATACCACAATTAGGAGATGGAGAGACCGGAGCGGACACTGGCTGCGAGACACAAGAAGCCACCGGGCACTGGAAGAGCACTGAAGGGACATGGCATGGGCTGTGGGTCCTCTGTGCCCCAAGGATGAGATAAATCTGCAGAAAAGCCACGTGGGGTGAGGAGAGGGGGGAATCTCTCCTCTGATCCCACAGAATCAAGAAGGGGCTTTTCATTATTTGCTTCATTTTGTTGGAAGTCACACAAACAGAAAATGATGCAATGGAAGGAAATCCCATCGTGGGAGAAACCCTTCTCGTGCTGCAGCCATGGCTCATGCTGCCATGGGAACCTCCCCAGGTCCCCGTCATCAGCTGCCAGTTACGGGGCTCCTGGAGACACCTGTCCAGATGTGCTGTAACAGCATGAGGCAGGGCCAGCGCCCGCTCGGTGACGTGGCAGCCAGCACGAGGCAAGGGCACCACATGCCGGGGATGCTCTTAGATGCATGGTCACCACCGGTCTGCCAGCAAACTGCCAAAATACCTCAGTGCTGTGGAATAAAACCTTTCCCAAGCGGATCCCCAGAAATTCCTGAGTATGCCACAGATCTGTGGGTACAACCACCCTCTGCTCGAGCTGGTGCGTGGCACAGGGGTCCGGATCAGCCCCTCCCTCTGTACTCAGGGCAACCCTGCACTTCCACCTGCATCTCCTCTGCCTGGATTCCCCAAAATACAGAAGGAAATTAGTATCTGCTCTCCTAGAGTCTGAAGATAAATCAGAGGTTCTCAGACATGCCTGGGAGGGCCCTGTGAAGTGCTTCGCCAGACAAGGGAATGCGCTCCCGCCTTGACAGCTGCAGAAAAGGGGCAGAAACACTCAGCAAAAGTAATTAATCCCAGAGATGAGAGGTGGAATGAGCAGAGCTCAACAAACAGAGTCTGGTATTAGCGATGGATCTCCCTGACAGCCATCGCACCGCTGGCCGCGTGCTGCCGGGACACACTGGGATACTGCACTGGGCTCCAGCCGCATGCTGCCCAACAGCACGGCCGGCTGGGCACTGCTGCCTCACCTGCACAGGTCCACGGGTCTGGGGCAGCTTGGAAAAGAGGCAACGAGAGCCTTGGAGCAGGCAGGCAAAACCCCAGGCAGGCCACGAACTTACTGAGGGAGCGATGAGAGGACTGGAATCTTTTTTGGAGGAGGTGCACTCAAAAGAGAGGATCAGAAAGTTGGGGATAAAGCGATTCAAAAGGCAGTGATCACCTGATGGCCTCGTCCCGCAAAAGAGACATCCCTACTTACTGAGGGAGCGATGAGAGGACTGGAATCTTTTTTGGAGGAGGTGCACTCAAAAGAGAGGATCAGAAAGTTGGGGATAAAGCGATTCAAAAGGCAGTGATCACCTGATGGCCTCGTCCCGCAAAAGAGACATCCCTACGCCTACATTGTTCGGCACCAGCTGTCAGTGAGGTATGGAGCATCACTGCCTGTCGGCCACCCTGGGGTCAGCATCTTCCCGGCGCGGAGAGGAGCCACCCCAGGGGTGCAGAAAGGCCAGCGGTGAGCAGGCCACCAGCAGACGAGGCTGTGCCAGGGCCACCTCTTCCCAGATCCCTCTCCGTCAGAGATCAGATTGTTGTGGTGGCTGCAAACCATGCAGCAACTGCAGCACGGCTGTAACTGTACCTGGCCCAGCGCAGCTGCACCCACCCAGCAGTGGGTCACAGCTGTGGGTCACTGCTGCAGTGAGGACACCAAAACACGGGGCTCAGCTCCAGTCTGTGCCCCGCCAGCACTACCCTGGCTCGCTTATTTCCTCTCCCTGAGCCACTTCAGGAAGCCCAGCCAGGGTACCCCAACATCTTCCACCATTGCTCATGGTTTGGCTATGCAGAGGTTCCCCCCACAACCTGCCTTCCTCCTGCCTGCTCCCGGCTGTGCCACGACGAGAGAGCAACCCCGCGTGTAGGGTTGTGCAATGCACCAGCCTTGCCTGCTCTCCGTATGGGAGAACTTGCTGCATCCTGATCTATTGCCTTTTTGGGTAAGCGCTGCCGTGGGACTGCAGCAATGACAGCGGGGAGAGCTCGCAGGTCTGCTGTACGTTAGGGGAGTATCTCAGACCTGCAAGCGGAGAGGGAAACTTGAACCACCAAAGCCTTTTGTTTCCTTTGTGCATCCTTGAGGAAAAAAAAAAAAACAAAACAAAACACCCCAGACAGATTTTGCTAAAACTGCTCAGGCAACGGCCACGTTAATAAGATTAAAAAAGAGGGTCAAACGGGGTTTTAAACGTGAACCACCAAAGACTTTTGTTTCCTTTGTGCATCCTTGAGGAAAAAAAAAAAAACAAAACAAAACACCCCAGACAGATTTTGCTAAAACTGCTCAGGCACCGGCCACGTTAATAAGATTACAGAGGAGGTTGAGACGGTAAAGCCACTCACTTAGAAAATCAGGTTATTAAACTGATACTGAGAGACTCAAAAAAACCACCCAACTCTCTGGTGTTGGGCTCTTGGCTTCAGAGCGGAACAACAAAGGAAACCCCTCCAACTAACGCACCCAAACT
>NW_010397542.1:0-268 GCF_000710305.1 Buceros rhinoceros silvestris | reverse complement strand
AAACCGCTCCTGGGGCACCTGCCTGCCAGCGAAGCCCTGGGGCCAGGCAGCCCCGGGAGAAAGGATGCTCCGAGCAGGGGCAGGAGGGCGGTCAGGGGAAGGAGGGCGAATCGCTCCGGGTGGGCAAGACGCAGCCCTTGTCCCACAGTCAGAACCACAGAATCGTTACTGCAGCCTTAGAAACAGGCCACGGAGGGACTGTTTTTATCAGGAAACGAGGCGTTTTCCAGCTCCCTACCCCTCCTCGTCTCTGCTGCCTTGTGGGTTT
>NW_010397541.1:0-259 GCF_000710305.1 Buceros rhinoceros silvestris | reverse complement strand
CCCTTGGTGTCCTACGAGGCCACATCGCCGCCGTGCTCCCCCCTGCAAGGTAAAGTCCACCCATGGCAGGGGACGGCTGTGGACACCCCTCCAGCTGGCTGCCGCCACCCTGCCCCTCCGCTTGTCCTCCCAGATACGCGGCTCCCTGGCCGGCATCCTGGTGCGGCCAGGGGTCTGAACGGGGTCCTGGCAGCTGGGGGGGGTCTCACCTTGCTGTGTCCTTGCAGGAGTGGGGAGTGGTGGAAGGCGCAGTCGCTCA
>NW_010397540.1:5802-6514 GCF_000710305.1 Buceros rhinoceros silvestris | reverse complement strand
GAGCCAGGCAAATCCTGCCCTGGCGGGTGGAGGAGCTGGGAGCTGGTGCTCGTCTTGGAAAGGGGCTTACGCAGAAGAGAAATCCTGCCCTGCTCCTCTTCTCACGCTGCTTTCCCCATGCTCTGGTCTCGCTGGCAGCTGCAGCTGGAAGTCGACCGCCTGGAGGAGCTGAAGCTGCAGAACATGAAGTCAGTGGTTCAGGCCATCCGGGTGGAGCTGGCTGAGTACTGGGACAAGTGCTTCTACAGCCAGGAGCAGAGGGAAGGCTTCAGCCCCTACTATGACGGTGAGTGCTGGCTCCTGCTCGCGGGCTGCTGAGAAGGGCTGTCCTCAGCACCCAGGGCCGTGGGGACCCCTCTGTCTCCTGAACACGCTGCTGTCTCCTCCCCAGAGGACTACACAGAGACCCTGCTCGAGCTCCACGACGCTGAGGTGGAGAAGCTGAAGAGCTACTACGACACACACAAAGATCTGTTTGAGGCTGTCCAGAAGTGGGAGGAGAACTGGCGGCTGTTCCTGGAGCTGGAGGTATTGTCTGGGCAGGACCGTGCTCCTCCTGGCTCCATGCACGTCTTCGCTGTGATGGGAAAGAGCTGGGAGGGGCTGGGAAACCCCAGCGGGTCAGTGAGAGGATGGGATGCTGTACTGGGAACACTGGTGTGGTTTGGGAAGGGGGACGGATTTCTCCCGGGACTTTACGCTGGGGGGTGTG
>NW_010397540.1:5343-5671 GCF_000710305.1 Buceros rhinoceros silvestris | reverse complement strand
GACTGCTTTCTCCAGGGTCTTTACGCTGGGGGGTGTGTCCGGGTGTCTGCTGACCTCCCTCCTGCACCAGCGGAAAGCGACTGACCCCAGCCGCTTCGCCAACCGTGGGGGGAACCTACTCAAGGAGGAGAAGCAGCGGGCGAAGCTGCAGAAGACGCTTTCCAGGGTAGGTTCAGCTCCGGAGCAGAGTCCACGGTCCCGGGCAGGCTCCGGGTGCTGCCCCCGGGGTGGGGGCAGCCCCTCTCACTGCCCTCCCCTCCTCCTCAGCTGCAGGAGGAGCTGGAGAGCAGGATCCAGGCCTGGGAGCAGGAGCGCGGGGAGCCCTTCC
>NW_010397540.1:4530-4939 GCF_000710305.1 Buceros rhinoceros silvestris | reverse complement strand
CTCCCGGTCTCTCTCTGCATGCTGTCACCTTCCTCCGACAGCGGGACTGGTGTCTGCAGCTGTTGGGCTCTGCGTGTGGAGCCCCTTTTCTCGGCCCCAGCTGTGCCAGAACTGCAGCTCGGCTCCGGGGCCATGCCTGTGAACCCCGGGGGGGACCTCCCGGTCTCTCTCTGCATGCTGTCACCTTCCTCCGACAGCGGGACTGGTGTCTGCAGCTGTTGGGCTCTGCGTGTGGAGCCCCTTTTCTCGGCCCCAGCTGTGCCAGAACTGCAGCTCGGCTCCGGGGCCATGCCTGTGAACCCCGGGGGGGACACCAGCTGCCCGGCCGTGCCGCAGCCTGTCCCCCAGGCAGTGTCCCTTGCCGCGGCACCTCCGCGGCCAGCACTGCGCCCTGCCACGCTGGGGCCTC
>NW_010397540.1:3872-4248 GCF_000710305.1 Buceros rhinoceros silvestris | reverse complement strand
GTGGCCGGGCGGGGCCCTGCCAGGAGCTGGCTCCAGGCTGGAGCCAAGTCTCGGGCTGGCCTTGGCCCCACGCAGAGATGTGGGGAGGGTTTGGGGTGACAGACGCAGCGAAGGACCGTGGGTGCCTCTGTTCTTCCTGGGGACCCCTGGCCTGCGTGGGAACTACCCCCTGGTCTTCCCCCCCATGACATGTGCTCTGCTTTCCCCTCAGCTCAACGGCACATCCATCTCCAGCTCCACCCCCAACAGCACCGTCCGCTCGGCCCTGGGGGGAACCATCTACCATTCGCCCACGTCCCGGCTGCCGCCTTCCGGAGGGAAGGTGAGGAGCTGTCTGGGGAGACCCTGCCCAGCCGGGGGGGCTGGGGCAGCGCAG
>NW_010397540.1:3084-3769 GCF_000710305.1 Buceros rhinoceros silvestris | reverse complement strand
GGGTGGGCTGGGACAGCGCAGCTCCGGCTGCTGTCACGCTGCGCTTAGCAGCCTCCCCACCATGCTCCCGGGGTACAAAAAGCTCCTGCTTGTCCCTGTCCTCTGCGATCCCGGCAGGGTATTTCTGGGACCTGAGGGAGGAGGAGGGTGGCAGCAGCGTTCAGGAAACCCTCCTCCAGCCTGGATTTGTAGAATAACTCTGTTCCTCTGCACGGAGCTTGGGGGAACCTTCAAAACGTGGGTGTGGTGCTGTAGTTCCTGGGATTGGAGACCCTGGAAGCTCCTGGAGCTTGAAACTCCTCCGTCACGGCAGAGCACAGGCAGTGAAGCCACAGCAGCTCCCCGCGCTCCGCTCGGTTCCTGTGTCCCCTCTAACTGTCATTTCTCGCTGCAGTTTGGCCAGGCTCGGACCCCCAGCCGCGCGGCAAAGCCCCCCCGTCCTGGATACAGGGAGCGGAACAAGGAGAACGTGTCGCAACTGAACGGAACCACCCTGAGCGGTGGGTGCACCCAAACAGCCCCTGCCCAGCGTAACCACAGCATTAATTCTGTGGCCAGCACCTATTCTGAGTTTGCGGTAATTCACCTCTTCTAAACCCACCTCCCCTCGCTGGGTGGCACTGGGGGGTGCTCCCCCCGTCCCAGAGCACCCCGTGGGACTCCTGGCATCCCCCTGCAGAGCGGC
>NW_010397540.1:2369-2988 GCF_000710305.1 Buceros rhinoceros silvestris | reverse complement strand
GGTCTCCTGGCATCCCCCGGCGGAGCGGCCGCTGCTGCCAGCGGCTGCAGCTCTACAGCCAGAGCTTGAGCCCTTTTGAGTGGTGGCTGAGACCGAGCACTGCTGGTGTCACCAAGGGCCTGGGCAGCCCCACAGGGGCCTGACACAAACAAAGCAAGAGAAATACTGGTGTCGGGGGCACCTCCTGTGCTGTGATGTAGTCGCTCTCCTGAGGTGGGTCTGGCTCCCGCTGCTTCTTCCCGCTGCTTCTGCAAAGCATCCCCCGTCCCCTGAGATCCCAGTCACTTGTTACCAGGTGTCCTGGGGTGGAGATGTCCCCCAGCCTGCCCAGGATGCAGCGTGGTGGCCTGACAGCTGGCAGCAGCAGCACTCTGTCCCTGTCCTGCCCTGGGCACTAGGAGAGGGGAGGGTGAGGAAAGGCTTTTCCTGCCGTCGCTCACTTGTGTGGGGTGCTGCTGCTGTCCCCTGAGCTGAGCCTGCAGAAGGACCTCAGCATCTCTCCCAGCTTTTCTGCTGGGCAAGCAGGGCTGCCCTGCTGCTGGGGAAGCTGCTCTGGTGCTGGTGACATGGCTTAGCTCTCTCTGGGTGCCGCACCTCCCTTAACGCATCTCCGTCTCCC
>NW_010397540.1:1811-2161 GCF_000710305.1 Buceros rhinoceros silvestris | reverse complement strand
CCCTCCCCTGGGGCAGCCGATCCCATGGCCGGGCTGTGATCCTGCAGACCTGGGCAGGGAAGGAGCTGGTTTGTGATGGAGGCAGGTTCCTCCTAGATCGTCCCTTCCCCGCAGCCAGGCACAGCAGTCCCTGTCCTGCATCTTCTCCCTGCACTCAGGACAGAGACTCTGCTTTCTGCTGGTCCAGCAGAGTGCTTGGGAATGTCCACCCTGGAGCAGAGAAGGCTGCGGGGAGACCTTAGTGCAGCCTGTCAGTGCTTCAAGGGGCCTGTCCGAAAGCTGGGGAGGGGCTATTCAGCAGGGGCTGTGGGGACAGGACAAGGGATGAGGGGTTCCACTGACAGGGGGGG
>NW_010397540.1:1133-1537 GCF_000710305.1 Buceros rhinoceros silvestris | reverse complement strand
GGTTGGCCCTTGGGGCTCTGAGCCCCCTGCTCTGGGTGCAGATGTCCCTGCTCCCTGCAGGGGGTTGCGCTGGGTGAGCCTGTGGCTTTTCCCAGGACAACTGCCCAGCTGCGGGAGGCAGGGACGTGCTTCCCCACCTGGGGCAGTTGGGCAGCAGGCTCCTGGGGGAGGCTGATGGCTCCCAGGAATTTCTCAGTTCCTCAGTACTGACACTGAAGCAAGATGGAGCTGCCTGAAGCTGCTCCTGCTTCCCCTCACCAAGCTCTGTCCCCTCGGCCCCCTCACCCCCATCTTCTCCCGCTTGTTTCCGCAGCGCGAACTTTCAAAGGCTTCCAGGTCTGAGAGCAGCTCCCGCGTCCTGAACTCCACCACCACCACCGCCCTCTGCTGAGGCGCTGCCGCCC
>NW_010397540.1:0-879 GCF_000710305.1 Buceros rhinoceros silvestris | reverse complement strand
GAAAGGGGCTCTTTTAAAAACTTGCTTTTATTTGGGGGATTCTTGCAAACGTTGTGATTAAAGATGTGAGTGCGGTGGGGTGGTGGGTGCTAGCTCCTGCCCCAGCCCGGTTGGCTGGAGCGGGCACTGGCACCCGGTCACGGTGCTGAGCAGGTGGCAGGACCAGGGCAAGAGCTGCCGCCCTGCACTTCGCCACAGGCTCCTTCCCCTCTGTTCCTGTAGCTGTCGTCCACCAGCACCTCCCTTTCTCCGCAGCGCCATGGGCTTGGCAGGGTTTGCTTTAGCCAAGTGCCCCTGGCAGCCTTTGCCTCCCCCCCAGAGCGCTGAGGGGCTCATTTCCCTCCCAGACCCCCCAAGCTCGGGGTCCCCGGGGGGAGCTGAGGGTGCCAGGCTTGTCCCCTGCTGCTCCCCCTGCCATGTGCATGGGGATGGTTGTCGTAGTGTGGGACCTGCTTTGCTCTGTGGCCAAGGACAGCGAGCCCGGCGGTGACATGGCGCCGGGCACGGCTCGGAGGGGGCCTGTCTGCACCTTTGTTACTGCAGCTCTGTCTGTGTGTCTGTCCCAGATCATGACGAGCTTGCACCTTGTTGTCACTACCGTCCCCCACTTGCTGTTATTTATTCTCCGGGTTCTGTCCCTCGCTCTGTAACTCTGTACATACTGTACCTGTATATAGCTGCTGCTGGTGGTGTGCTGAGGAGGGGGGTTGTGCCCAGCTTTAAGCTGGGGCTCACTCCACGGGGGCCAGGACTGTCCTTTGTCCGCAGCACAAAGCACCACCGCAGCCATTATGGAAAAATAGATGTAATAAAGGTGTTCAGTTCTTCCCTCGTTTGTCTTTAGCACTTGTGGGGCTGCATCCTGGGGGGGTGAGATGG
>NW_010397539.1:9443-9792 GCF_000710305.1 Buceros rhinoceros silvestris | reverse complement strand
TGAACATCCCTTGAGCCGTATCGTGTCCTTCTTGGGGGCTGGAAAGGAGGAGGAACCCTCCGTCGGTGCTTTCTGCTTTCCAGCCCCACGCCAGGGGGTTAATGCGCTGTCACGTGTGTTTACAGAACAGCGATGTCGATGTCTCATACGGGGAAGGAGGGAAGGAAGCGCAGCGATTGCTGAGGGTTTTCTCAGAGGAGACAGCACAGGCTTTCTCCTGCTGGAGGAAAACGCAGACTCGGCCGCGCTGTCAGCTCCCAGTTGGTCCTTTTTCATCCCCACGCCGTCTGAACCGAGGGGCCGGGTCACCCCTCGTGCCCCGGATGCCATTCCCTCCCCTGCCGGGGCC
>NW_010397539.1:8904-9413 GCF_000710305.1 Buceros rhinoceros silvestris | reverse complement strand
CCAAAAGACAGACGCGGCCGCGCTGTCAGCTCCCAGTTGGTCCTTTTTCAGCCCCACGCCGTCTGAACCGAGGGGCCGGGTCACCCCTCGTGCCCCGGCTGCCATTCCCTCCCCTGCCGGGGCCGTCGTCCCCAGAATGGCCAGCGCAAGGTTGGTCACCCCCCGGTTTTAAATACCTTCGTGCTGCTTTTGTGGTATAAACAAACACTTAGAGATGGCGGAAGGGGCTGTAGAACGACCTTATTTTAGAAGCATGATGACTTCAGCCAGCACTAGTCTGAGCCTGGCCGGTGCTACCTGCCCTGCCCGAGGAGCGGGTTCGTTAGCTGGACTCATGCCCTCTGCTGCAGCCGGTTCATTAGCCTGGTGCCAAGGGTCATTAGTCGAGACCTGCCCGCGCCAGCTTTCGCACAGCAGCCGTACAGCAAAGAACGGCGACCAAACGCAGGGGAGGGCTGGAGCACCAACAACCGGCGCCTGCTGGCCCCTCTCTGACCTGGTCAGCGCAG
>NW_010397539.1:8121-8653 GCF_000710305.1 Buceros rhinoceros silvestris | reverse complement strand
ACGTTGCTCCTCTCAGTTACAGAAGCACAAACCTGCAGTGACCTCGTACAAATAAAAAATACCTCGTTTATACATAGATCTCTCTGTAAAAAGCAATCGCTGCCTGTAGAAATGTAAGTGCGTGCAGAGGAAGCCCTGGCTGACACGGCACTGCAGCCCCTGCTGGTGCTGGGATGAGTGAGGACGATGGGGCTCGCTAACGGAGCAGCGAGCGCTCACGCGGTGTCCAGTGTGGCGGCTCACTTCCCCTCTGGCTGGCCGGGAGCTGCGCGCTGGGCTGTCACCTCCAGGGAAGGGAAAACAAACAAACACCAACAGTCAAATGCTGTTTTCAAAGAGCACGCGTGAGAAAGGAACTGCTAAACCCTCCCCGGGGCAGGAGGGACTCAAGTAAGCTCGTGGCCCTGGCGCTGCTGTCACAAGGGGCAAGAGCCGGGCTCTGGCCTCTCTTCCCAGCCAGGCTCGCTCGGGCTGAGCCCAGCGTGCGCAGAGACAACGGCGCTGGAACCCCCCGCACGTTAAACCGGGTGTG
>NW_010397539.1:7210-7609 GCF_000710305.1 Buceros rhinoceros silvestris | reverse complement strand
TGAACAAACCCGGGTCCTGCAGCCCAGGGGGACGCTGGGAAGGAGCCCGTCGTGCTCCTCCTGAGCCCTGACCCTGGTATTTTTGTGGCAGAAGAACCAGATCAGGTTCAAAGAGCAAAGCTCAGACGAGAGCGCTAGAGCGGGCAGGTAACGCGGCCCCATGCTCTGTTTGCTGCCGGTGACCATCTCGTCTGTTCTCATTTGATACAAAAGCCCAACGAAACGGCGTGAAAGCCTTTTGAGCCCCGGGCTCGTACACGGGATCGGGATTTGCCCCGTAAGGAAATGGATTTGTTGCTGTTGCTGCCGCTGGGTTGCTGCCAGGTGAAGATCAGAACCTCGTGCCAGGTCTCAGCTGTGCCCCTGCTCTCGGCAGAGCAAAACTTGCTCCGACAGTGC
>NW_010397539.1:1205-7093 GCF_000710305.1 Buceros rhinoceros silvestris | reverse complement strand
AACCGCGGTCCAGGTCTCAGCTGTGCCCCTGCTCTCGGCAGAGCAAAACTTGCTCCGACAGTGCCACCGCGCACGTACACTCCAGAATTGGAAGACAAAGGCGTTACCTCGGTTGAGCTGGAGAAGCTCTCGAGGAGCTGGATGCAAAGGCTTCGGAACGGAAGTTCTGGGCAGCTCTCGCGTGAGGCCTCGTCCCTCCTGCAGCTCCACCCTGCTCCTTCGGTCTCCCCTCGCTGCTGGCTGCTTTCCTGGGCTTCCCTCTCGAGTGAGGAGCACCGCTGGCTCTGGCTGGAGAGGACAGTGGTGTGTTCCTGACGCCTGCCTTATCGCTCAGCGACCTGGTCCCTCGTGGGGGACAGCTGAGCCTCTGCTGCCCAAAGCCTTCTGCGCACCAGGGAGAAACGTCTCCTGGGAGGACGAGAACACAGCGCTTCCAGCAACAGTAAATGCACATGAGCCACTAGAGACGTCAGAGGACACAGCTGCAGCTGACCCCTCTTCCAGCAGCATACGTCTCCGGAACCGCCATTTTTGAGGATACCGACTTTTGGGGATTTCATCTTTCAGGTGTAAACCCAGACTGATGGTAGAGGGTCAAAGACGTTCCAGTTTGGGAGATGCAGCAGGGTAACAACATCTACTCAGCTTGGAACACGCACAGTGTTCCTGCGAACGTAAAGGAAAAGCGCGTGTCTCTCACCCCGATGCCTGGATGGCCTCCGAGCCAGCTCTGGAGCGTCTCTCCTCTCTCTGCTGGCCTGAGGGGACAGCTCCTCTCTCGGCTGGCCTGAGGGGACAGCGGCTGCGGAGCTGGACAGCTGGCGGCAGGGCTGGCCGGGCGCAGGTCACACTGGTGCTGCGGCAAAACACACGTTGGCCCGTGTAAATGGCGGCTCACCCAGGCCGGTTCCCGTACGAACAGCGCAGCACATCGCCCCTCGGGGAGACTCGGGTGAGCCGGGAGCTGGCTTTAGGAAGAGGCAGAAACCACTCGCCACCGCTCACGCAGAGCCCAGGACCGTCCCTACAGTTCTGACCAAGCTCCGGATAACAACCTGCTATTGGTGCCATCACAAAAACCAAAGCCAAGGACAAAAATCAAGCGAAAAGTGACGTCCTTGCCGTGCTGCCCGCAGCACTGCCCCTGTGGCTACCCCAGTGACAAAGTCATGGCTCTCTGCAGGAACAGCAAACCACGACAGGAACCCATAGGACACAGAACCATGAACTAGAGAACTGTCACCTCAAGCTTCAGGCACCTGATTATCACACACAAATGTCACCAGAACATACTGGAAGCTGGTAGATAAAGCAGCCTCCGCAGTTCTAAAATAGACAGACGGGGTGGGGGGAAGTCTTCCAACAGCCAGCTGTGGTGGGAAGTGCTGGGAATTCTCCTTGGAGAAGTTCAGCACTTTCCTAATGAGTCTGTAGCAGAGGAAATTCCCGAGGAGCGTCTCTTCCCTGCACACCCTCCCCGAAGCTGCGCTTGAGGTGTGCAGAAGCACTGGAAGCCCAGTGGTCCTGCTGGTGCTGGCCCAGTGCTCCCAAGAGGCAGTAACCGCCTCAGCAGGACCAAGTGCTGGTGCTCTTCCCACACGAGAAGTACCGGATGGTGCCAGAAAACAATCGAACAGCCCAGTTCGCGCTCTGCACACCCATCGCTTCACCCACCCTCCACCACTCCCGCAGGCCAAGCATCCAATACATTGACGCTCTTGCCCTTCCTCCCTCTCGGTACCTCTGCCCTCTGAGCCATCCTCCATCTCCAGGACGTGCGGTCGGTGTCACCCCTAACCCACCCAGGTCACACCCTCACGCTCCTCTCGCAGCTCAGCTCTGATTCACACATCCTGGTTTCAACACAACCTCTGCGTCCAAGTCAAACGTTTCTATTGTGCAATTTCAGGACCTTTTGTTTAGGTTTTGTTACAAGAGCTTTCAAAATAATGGTTATTTTTCGGGAGGAGCCTCGGCATACCACACCGTTTTAGACAGGCCCCAAAAGGCTCCGTTTAGGGCAGCCTGACACAGGGGGCAGTTACTGGGATTCCTGAAATGTGTCACAACAAGAGGCCACAGGACATGGCGTAATTCTTGAACAACTGGACGTGATGAAACCGATGAAGTTGTGTTTGGTACCTGATGGTGGAAGAGTGTCTCCTCTTCTAGTTGGATGCCACAAACTTCACATGGAATCGTAACGTTTCCTTCTGCCTGCACAGCTTGGGGCTGGGATGAAGAGAGGGACCTACAGCTGCTGGACCCAAAGGCACGCAGACCATCACATCCTCGTGGATTTGGAGAAGAACTTCTTTTGCTGAAGGAGGCAAAGGCACTTGCTGGGTTACAACCTGTCTGTGACATAAGCAACATGGAAACGTTAGCTCAGATGGACTTTAAAACCCACGGTCTGCAAACCCCAAATTACTGGAGTTCTCCCCGTGTCACCGAGAGACGACTGCACCCTTCTGTTAGCCACAGTGACAGAAAAAAAGTCTTCACTGCAAACCCCCAGATCCAAACCAAGGAGATACTAAACCTGGTGAAGGATCAGGTCTTCGGCAGGGAACATCTCCTCACAAAATTCACAGGGCAGCATGGTGAGCTCATCGCCTGCAATGCGGGCAACAGTTATATCCTCTACAGTCTGATTGACTCATCGTCTCCAAAATTCCCAAGCCACTGACGCAGGACCAGAGCAAACACTGAGGAAACAGCTACTCTAGTCCCACTTCCTCAATTTCATGCGGACAAATTCATGTCACCCAGAGTGAGAACGGTTTGGGGCCAAACACGTGTCAAACGGTCTGAGACTGCCATCGAGAAACCCCTCGGTCCCATTTCTCCTTTCAGAACCAGCCGGCGCTTCAGGACTCCCCCAGGTCCTTCCTGCCATGTTACTTCAACCAGAAAGGTGCCACCCGCTCGGCTGTTCTGAAGCTCGCACCGCGTATCAAGGTCAGAGGTTCACCACAGCTTCTAATTCTTCTTCCCCTGCTGTGGTGCTTTGGTCACACCTCTGAGAAAGAAACTGTCTGGAACACCGGCATCGGGAGTTGAGGGAGCAGGGGGGGAAATTTAAGGAAGGAAGGAAGGATGTTACTCAGAGTCTAATCTTCCGTGTGTTCGTTATCTACATATGACTTAGAGGAAGTCCCAGAGAGACTCATTTTGACATTTTTAACCACCTGGATAATCTTGGACATTCCCAGTCCTCGACTCCTCTCTTTTCTTCTCCCTTCCCTCACCGCAGCCACGTTTCTACTCACTCTTTATGTGGTTTGACGCGCTAAAAGACCCTGAGGAGTCCCAGGAGAAGGTATTTGGTGTGTCCATCTCATTCAGACAGGCAGAGGGCACCGGCTCTGTGGTGCGGCAGTTTTCCCATAAGTCTTGGGGAACGCCAGTGTTGCCGTGAGGATTATCCTCATGCTGTAGGCTAAGAGCCAGCGCGTAGTCTAAATCGGCGCTCCACTCGTCGTGAAGAGCAGAACGAGCATTTTCATCTCTCTCCGACTGCTCCAGTTCCTCCTCTTCAAAAGACAAAGATCACAAACCTGAGAGAACATTACGCCTGCAACGAGCAGTTCCCTCCGGACCCCGGACAAACTCCGCCGTGAGGGTTTCACGCGGGCACACGTGGACACACACGGAGCTGAGCGTCTCAAAGCCTCGAGGGACACCCGCATCACTTGCAAGTGAAAGGTAAGCGGCCTACAAGTTACAGCTCTCCAGATCTACGAACGCTTCAGGAGGTCACTCCTGAGTGACCTCCTGAGGTCACTCCACAAGCCGGCAGCAAAGCCGGCGATTCAGTGTTCTGCCGCATTCAATCCTCCAAGTGGCCCACGGCGTGAAGGGGAGCACGGGCTCAGCCGAGCGCTCGTGGAAAGGCCGTAGGCATGTGACACCACAGAACGTGCAGTGCCCAAACAACTCCAGTTTGATTTCTCAGCCAGATCCTTTGAGACAAAAGACCAGGCACTGGATGGAGTGGGCTTTCGCAGCACATACCACCTCGGCACTCCTCGACTGAGCTGGCTTCTGCCTTTGAGAAGGCAGGAGTTCCATTCCACGCAGTCCCTCTCAGGGCGCCTCTGAGCTTTCGCTACTCAGTATTTTCACAGACAGCAATTACAAATCATCGTACTTGGATCGGCTGCCAAATGCCAAATTAGAAGCCAATTACTGCTCCTCTCTACCTCACCTCACTTTTGATTTCTTTGTGCTGCTGGAACATTTCCTCCACTAACGCCCTTAAGGGGTTTGTCTCCTACCATAAATCTCCTTTCCCAGCACCACGGCGATCCCCGCCAGGGCCCAGCATAGTTACCTGCTCTTCGCCGGGTTCCAGTCCCTCGGAGGGTGCGCAAATCTCCATCCTCATCCTCAAAGCGAGGCACAGTTCTGCTTCCTCTTGCTTGTTTCACCCCTTGCCCACAGACTCGAGGATGCTCTTTTAGGTCCTTCACCATGACGTTATGACCGCAGCCACCACACGTCTCAGTCCGAGCTCCACAGTAAACTTCATGGTACTGGAGCTTGTTGGAAGGAAGCTGTATGTCGCAGTACTGGCAGAGGGTGGGACGCAGCGGGCACGCCGACGCCTGCAGAAGGAAAGCGCGATTGTTCTTCATGTATGGAAGAGGGAGGCAAAGGAGGAGGGAGGTTCTCAGCTTGCTTAAGAGCTGAGAGGTCTATTGTTTCTGCAGCCAGATGCGAGACTGCACTAAAGAACAGCCTGGAATAAGATACTACACGAGAAATGTAAGAACAACAGGGTGTACAGCCCGTGTAGTCACCAACGCGCCAGCTGAAGCACCACAGATACTCAGAACGCGCTTTTAAAACCCGTAACGCCGGGACAGCAGATCCACGTAGTGCTGCTCGAAGTCAGCTTTGGATACAGGCTGGAGGTCCAGCGCTGGCGACATTTCCTTGAGTACTGCTAAACACACCGTCAGCGCGTGCTCTCCCTGGGAACAGATTCACTGCACATTTAGTGCTCAGCGAGAACCGCCTGTTCTCTGCCCTGCGCTGAATGACGGGTGAGCTGCCCCTCGAAAGGGGGTAAACGTAGATGAGACGTGCTGTAACTGCAGCAGCTGCAATAATACGCCATCATTTGCTGCACAAACACAACCACACACAAACATGCAGGACAAACCACTTCCAGGGTTTTGAACTGGACCTATCATCAGAGAAAACCCTTTCTTCCTCAGCACCAAGCAGACGTGGGTGGCGCTTCCAGAGCCGCGTTAAAGGAGCCCACAGGGAGGGAGGGCGCTGCCTTTTACATCAAGATTGCCTGTGACAGCAGCCAACTGGATTCAGCAACTCAGAAAATCCCACTGCCTCCTATTCCAGTTTATTTTACAAGCTGTTTTAAAAGTCTGCTGGGACACAATGAGTTATTAAATCCCACATCACGACTGCAGCGGAGTCGGAAATGCGTAATGCTAAAGGAGTGAAACTAGTCAAGTTAACCATGCTCTGTTCATACCACTTTCCTGCTTCATCCCTAAAGAGAGCAGAGGCACCGGTGATCACAGACGCCCCGCAGAGGTGAAGACTTGCCCATCTTACGGCAGTTTCCAGCCTCCTTCTCTCAGAGGGTGCCTTCAGAAAGCATCGCTCAACAAAAAGGCCACGTAAATCACAGGGTGGAATCCAGCCAGAAAGGCCCTAGAATCAGCACTTGGAAATACCATGGAGTGTCTTCCAAGTGTCTAGTAATATAAAGTCCACCAACCTCATGATCCTTCAGGAGACGGTTTTCCATCTTCATCCGGCACTTGCAGGTAACCTATAATGAACAGACCCCGTGAGCTGGACCGCCACAGCAGTCAGCGGTTTTAGAGAACGATCTTCCTCACCTGCACGTG
>NW_010397539.1:759-963 GCF_000710305.1 Buceros rhinoceros silvestris | reverse complement strand
TTTTTGCTACGAGAAAGTCACAGAAGTTACTGCGTAGAAAATCCACTGACAACAATTTCAAGCAGTTTTTCATTACAAAAACATCCTAAGAAAGCGTTCTGCGAATTCATGGTTAACCTATCGCTTAGTGCCTTCGTCTCACAAAAACACTCCGGCTGTTTGGTTTGCGCCCTCTCCGGATCCCAAGCAGCCACCAGCCTGGCA
>NW_010397539.1:0-445 GCF_000710305.1 Buceros rhinoceros silvestris | reverse complement strand
CACCCCCTTGCTGCCTGCAAACAAACTAGACCGACGCTGTGAGAAACTGTCGGGAGTCTGGTATCTCTGAGGAAAATAAAAAGTTAATGTCTTTAGCTGCTTGTATTCAAGGTTCTGAGCTTAACCGTTATCAGCGTTACCGACAGCAGAGCGTCTCAGTTTTAAAAACTTATCCCAGGAGGCACCCCCGCCACACCACCACCTGCCCATTGGTTCAGTTTTGGCACCTCTGCCCGAGCCTCAGAGCCGCGAAGGAAGAACTCGGAATCCCGCAGTTCACGGGCACTCGCTGCAAACCCGTCATTATTTCCACCCGAGGGCTCCGGGCTGCAGCCGGCTGCCCGGGACGCCAGAACCGGGGGTGAAGCTTGGGACAAGCCTAAGAGATTAACACTTGACAAGGGAGAAGCAAAAGCCACGCACTCCTAACGCGGCCGGGTGCTCC
>NW_010397538.1:1556-2210 GCF_000710305.1 Buceros rhinoceros silvestris | reverse complement strand
GTCCTCCTTCCTCCTGGGGCTGTGTGGGGACACTGCTCGGCAGGACACCCGGGCTCATCCCAGGCCGGGGTGCCTCAGCTCCCTGGCTGGGCCACCGTGGGCCCTGGGGCAGGTGAGGGTGCTCTGCAGGTGGTGGGTGCTGCTAGAGCTTGTTCTGCTCTGGGAGTGCAGTGGGGGGTTGAGAAGGGGCTGAGCGTGCCTCCAGCAGCAAAGCAGCCCCCATGGTGTGCTGGCCATTCTGTGCGTGAGGAGGCAGCACCTTATGCTGCAGGAGAGGGGATGGGGTCTCTCCTTCGTGACTGTCTCCTGCCAACCGCAAGCTCAGCTCGGCCCCAGGCTCCAGCTCTCTGACCTGCTTCCTCCCCTCTCTCCTCCAGGTTCTCCTCGCCCCTGGTCTGATGCCTGTCCGGCCCTGCCATGAGTCTATGAGCCCTCTCCGGATCAGCGTGGGTGGTCTGCCGGTCCTCGCGTCCATGACCAAGGGTGCTGACCCCCGCTTCCGACTGCGCTGGAGGGCCATCGTGCTGTCGTCGGTCTGCGTGGGGTTTGTGTGGCTGCTCTTCTGCCTGCACCGGTCCTCCCCAGCGCGGTCCAGCCCTCCCAATCCTCGCAACTGGCAGCTTGGCCTGCCAGCAGGGGCCCAATACAATGACA
>NW_010397538.1:616-1288 GCF_000710305.1 Buceros rhinoceros silvestris | reverse complement strand
TGGCAGCTTGGCCTGCAAGCAGGGGACCACTACAATGACACCTACCCGCTGTCCCCACCCCAGAGAAACCCTGAGGGCGTGCGCTACCGCATCGGAGTCATCGCAGACCTGGACACGCAGTCGCGGGGCGCAGAGGAGCACACCTGGTTCAGTTACCTGAAGAAGGGCTACCTGGTGCTGTCGGACAGTGGGGACAGTGTGACGGTGGAGTGGGACAAGGACGAGAGTGTGCTGCAGTCCCACCTGGCTGAGAAGGGCAGGGGCATGGAGCTTTCCGAGCTGGTCGTCTTCAATGGGAAGCTGTACGCCGTGGACGACCGGACAGGAGTGGTCTACCAGATCGAGGGCAACAAGGTGGTGCCCTGGGTGATCCTCGCAGACGGGGACGGCACGGTGGGGAAAGGTGAGCTCCCCGTCCTGCCCTGCAACGCAGAGCAGGGGAGGACTCGGCTCTTTGCAGCTCACCGGGCTGGGGTGCACCGTCTCTGTGACCCCGTAAGCCCGGCCAGGACGGGGGCAATCCCTGCTGTGTGGGGGAAGGCTGCGCCCAGCACCGGGCCATCCAGCGTGCCCTTCAGGCGAGCAGGGGCCGGTCTGATCTCTGCGTGCTGGCCAAGCCCCGGCTCACGCCGTTCTCTTCACTGCAGGCTTCACGGCGGAGTGGCTGGGCGG
>NW_010397538.1:0-552 GCF_000710305.1 Buceros rhinoceros silvestris | reverse complement strand
AGGGGCCGGTCTGATCTCTGCTTGCTGGCCAAGCCCCGGCTCACGCCGTTCTCTTCACTGCAGGCTTCAAGGCGGAGTGGCTGGCAGTGAAGGATGAGCACCTCTACGTGGGGGGACTGGGCAAGGAGTGGACCACGACGACGGGGGAGGTGGTGAATGAGAACCCCGAGTGGGTGAAGGTCATCGGCTACAAGGGTGACGTGGGCCACGAGAACTGGGTGACCAACTACAACGCGCTGAGGGCTGCGGCGGGGATCCGACCCCCAGGTACCAAGCGAGGCTCGCTCCTGCCACCCCGTGTCCCACACCCCCTGTAGTCTCCGGGACCAAGCTCTCCCTCCCCGTAGATACTGGGACTGGCGTGAGATTTCAAGGGCGCTGGAGCCCTGGCGGGGAGACCAGAGCCTGCCCTGGCTGATTTTCTCCCCCATCCATGCCATGAGCAGTGGGAGCGCAGCTCAGCCGGTGCTGTGCCTGGCAGCCAGGCCCTTGGGCAGAGGAGACCATGCCGGGGTGCCCCGGCCTGGCTCTGGGAGGGGTCTGGGGGGCTCC
>NW_010397537.1:39397-39612 GCF_000710305.1 Buceros rhinoceros silvestris | reverse complement strand
CAGGTCTCAACTGAAGGGTCAGACAAAGTTTAAGCTTACTTTAATTGAAAACAAGCACAGTAGATTACAAGGCAAAGTGAAGAGATGTTGCACAATCTTTGACTAACTGTGTTACGATCCTTTTTGGCCACTGCTAGGTCCTCGTATTGTTGACTGTGCTATAATGCTGGTTCTAGGCACTGTGCGTGTGACCAACCCAGACTCAGAACAGCTGC
>NW_010397537.1:38707-39254 GCF_000710305.1 Buceros rhinoceros silvestris | reverse complement strand
AAAGAGCAGAATGTCATTATCTTTCCCATTCTTGAGCAAATCCATAGCGAAGTACCAGCTCCACAAATTGCCAGAAGTAACTCCTCTTTTCTTAGATGCACAGACATGGAGTAGCTCTACCTTTGGAAGCTTACTTATTTCCACTTCCCTGAAGTTAGATTCCTGACAGGTTTTTTTTCTTGTTTTGCTCTCCCACTAGAGCATAAACACCATTAGCATTCAGGGAAGCTATTGAGACCAGCGATTTAATGGACTACACAGGCAATGACTAACATCCTGGTATGGAAACCTTGGGGGCTCTGATAACCACCAGTCATCTTTTCATGATGAGGTTTTCTCTGACATTAATCCGAAACATAACTATATATATGCAACTTTTGTTTATGCATCTTTTAAACTGACACTGCTTCGGGAGTATTAGGCTGTAAAAGACACAGAGGCTTGTTTGGATGTTGGTATAAGGGTGTGTCCTGTTACTATTCTCTCCACGTATATGAGGACATAAGCATACACATGCACATGAGTTCACGTCTAAAATCACTCTTTC
>NW_010397537.1:27827-38600 GCF_000710305.1 Buceros rhinoceros silvestris | reverse complement strand
TCTTTCCTGAGATTTGCCCTTAACTAATTATTAAAGTAGTGCTACAAACCCATTTTCCTGTGTAAGACTTCTCCCTTCAGACGCATCCAGCTCAAGTGTGAAATCTGGATTGTTTATTCTCTGTTTTCTGGCACCCACTACGGAAGTAATTTACAAAACACACCCCTACATTTTTAATCTACATGACAAACCTTTTAGGTCCACTGCAGGATGAAGTCCATAAGAGATTTAACATTTTGGAGACCAATTCGTGTTGACATATAATCACAGTAAATTTTTATTGTCCTTCTACTGCTTTCTTTTCCAGCTTAGTGCCATACTCAAAAACTTCTGGCATGACACTGAGCTGTAGTTCCTGAACCTGAGTCATATAGCACTTGTCAGGTTCTTATGAAAATTTTGTATCCATATCAAACGGTAGTGATTCGGTATCAACTGACTTCACTGACTGTCTTAACATCTTTTCTGGAATTGCTGAAAGGGAACATTTTCTTCATTTTACCACAATTAAGATTTATACTGAGGTGAACAACAGTATGTCGTGACATTTTGATGCAGCCATTTGCTGTTGAAGAAGAACTAACTACCAAAGAATATATCAGAAAACAAAATAATAATTAAAAAACATACCAAACTACAAGCAAACAATGGTGAAGTTTCACAGCAATCTCTTCTAAGCTATGAGATCCATTTAACAGTTAAGACTACTGGATTGGAAAGGGTGGAATGGTTGAGATATTTTAAAAGAGGTAATGAAAATTGAGATATTAGGGAGATGTAATAGAAACAATTTTTTCTAAAATAGCAGTTGACAAGAATATTGAGATTTATGCTTGTAATTAATTTATTAGGTACCTCTATGCTCATTGATGACCAGAACCTTGAGTTCTTTGGACAAGTTTGTCTGGGGAGTATGGCAACTTAAGTAGAAAAAATCTCCTGTTGCCATGATTAAGAACTAATTAAATATTAGCTCAGAAAGACATCTTGGTTGAATTTCTTACACTGAAGTGTGCTCTAAAATTTTTTAACCCACTGCTACTTATGGTTACTGCTTACTCTGAAACTTAAATGTAGTCATAGAAAGAGAAAAAGAGAGAATACTGCTGTTTAAATAGATGTCATATTCCCTTCAGAATTCATGCTAAATCAGTATTAAGACCAAGTACATTAAAATCATTCTGTTAGGTGCCTCAGCCCAGATGCTTGTTTTCATTATTGCAATTTGGGTCATTACTTCTCATGTGTGGCAGCTAAAATCTTTATTATTTAATTAAAAAAAGGAAGGATTTTAAAAATGGTTTCTTATTGTGTGAAGTACTGACTTTACTGAAGTAAAGAATCACAAAGTTCCACACCGTAAGGGTAACTGAAAATAAGAAATTGTTTTAATCATAAATATTTTGATGAAAACGTGTCAAAATTTTAAGTCTAATTTATATTCCTCATGATGACGTAGTACATGGCCAAAATATAAAATTACAATTTTGAAAATGAAATTCAGTTCTAGTATGGCTTAATACCCATATGTGTGAGAGAAAGAAGTGCAGTTTAAGAATTCAGTTTACATTCCTTTTGCAATCCTTGTGCTTAAAAAGCTAGATCTAAAAAGCCATTGCAGGCAGTAGAGTTTCAGTGTTAGAGTTAGTCTTGATATTTATTACACCTCTGAAACCGTATTTACATAATTTTGAAGCCACATCAGTAATAAATGTAATCTCTGTCTTGGATATTTTAAGCTCTATCCAGACAGTAATTTACATTACCATCACTGTTAATTATATTGCAGTTCTATCCAGGTCTTCAGAGTAAATGTAGGAAATACAAGCCCACACTCAAGCACTCACTCTATAGAAAAACACTTTATTATCTTGCTATTCACTGAGACCCAGGAGATGTACAAAGCAGTTTATGCAGTGTGCAGCAGCAACAATATTTGCAATATTTCCTGCGGCATGGAAGCATGGGTGTTCATGACAGGTCACCTTATCCAGTGGTGCTGGTGAGGAGGAGGGGGTGTCCCAACCCAAAGGCCAGAACAGAGCAAAACTCTCCTAGGAGCCCTACAATGGACCATATTTTGAAAGCACTCCTACAATTTAGACACAGCAAAGACACACTACAGATTATCATCTGAATGATGTTAATCACAGAACTGGTGCAGAATTGTTTGCTAGAAGAAAATCACTCCTGTTCACCACTCAGTTTAATGTGACTGGATTTTCTCATGGAACTTCCTTTTCCATCTTTCTGTGAGATTTTGGGTGGGGAGCACAAAGTGACCCAGCGTAAGAAAAAAATATAAGTAAAAGAGTATAAGAAAACATACATTATGTGTAAGCTTTTCTGTGCTAGAAGTCAGGAAGACTGCACATAATGCACATACACACATACGTTTATTTGTGTAGGTGATGTTGACATAATTTGAGATTTCTCTTTTCCCTACTAACATTTGTGTATAGTTCTCACATTTTCAGTGTCCATGTTACTGTAATTCCATGCTAATTCGTACTTGGTCTCACTGAAAACCAAGACTGACCCATGTTTGCATTCCCATGACTGAAATAGCTTTGGAATTTGCATGCAGGCTTCCATTGTCTTTTCTTGCTTTTGTCTTCTCAAACCCCTAGTAAAGGAGATTTTTATAAACTGCTTCTTGTTTCCTCTGTGCCTGTACAACATTGTACCAATATTACGCAAGAATGACAGACAACTTTAGTGAATGCATATGTACAGACCTCTAGGAATCTCTGATAGTTGTCTCGTGTTGCAATTTGAGCCTGTACAAGTTTGTCTGACATGTGAACTGTGCAAAATCTTTTCTGAGCTTTTTGTAAGCTCTGGTTTTGTCCGTGGGAATGCATGGCATTTTATTACTTCAAACGTGAAGATGTTTGTTATAACAACGACAGAAAAGCAGAAACTAAAAGCCTGGTGAAAGAATGTTCGCTAAGACAATTAGCTAGCTAGGCCTCTGATCTCCTTCATTTATACAAATCTTGAGTATAAACTGTATACGAAAAAGCTTATTCAGAGAACACAAACACTAAAATAATAAAAAGTGTCTTTTCAGACACACATTAAGGTCTGCTGTTTTAATGATATCATGTTTGTTCATTCCAGCAAACTTCATCTTGTTACCTGAATTGATTTAATAATTTGCTGAGTATAATTAATTCATAGGTGGACAAACGCAGACATGTTTAGAAGGTGAGGTATATAGCTTTAATTAATTTCATCTTGTGTCACTACATTGTTGATGCTTAAAGTGAGATAAGAATAATTTCCAATAGTTTGTGTTTTCAGTAAATGCATGGATCCCACCCATCATAAGGTGTTGGCAGTAAGTAAAGACAAGAAGCTGATGTCATGATCTGGGAAATTGCACGTAACACTGAACATAGACAGTTGTACAGAAGGTGATAGCTGCAGGATGAAGGAATGGAGTTATCCCCTAAGAACTGTATCAGGAATCTTTTCATCCAGACAGATGACATGATTCTCACTGAAGTGGGTTCTCCTAGAGGATTATTCTTGCTTTTATTTTGAGTTTGGCAGTTTATTTTAATGCTTTATTAGTTAATCATAGAGTAAAATGTCACTAATCTTCCAGGAAAGCTATTGGACATTCTGATGAACATTCATTTAAAAAGACAAAGCTGTCTGAATACCCATGGTGAAGACTTTGTAAGTAAACATTTTATGTTGTTTTGATAAAAAGGAATCATATGATTTAGAAATAGGGAATGTTATTTGGCTACATCTGTATTACTTGATCCACTATAATATTAAAACAAGGTATCTGTTTCTGTAAGCTCCAGATGGTTTCCGCTAGGGAACCAAGTATTTTACATTTCCATGTCAACTGGTCAATACTGAGGATGTTTAAAAGTTTGCAGAATCTGGATCCAAGGAAAAAGGTTCATATTTTCCCACTCACTACGTTTCCTTTCATGTTAGAAGGTATTTCTCCCAAAGAACATTTACTGGAATATCTACAGATGAGTTACAGCATTGCTGATAGCTTTTGGTGAATGCTGCTGTTGTACGGTAGAAATCCTGTAAAGCTAGGATAAAAGCTTTGAAGATAAGAAAGATTACCATGGAAATGCCATTATTTGGAGAGGAAGAAGTACATGCACTACCATAAAAACCTTATTTTTATGTTTTACCTGCACGTATATGAAAAGAGAGAGAGCCAGGATCAATGGGTGCTTTGCTTTTGGGTTTTTAGGTACTGAGCCAGAGGTTTTAGGTAATGATTTAGTCACACCAGCTGAGATTCTCAGTCAATGTAAAACAGTTTAATTTTGCTGGAATAACTGATACTACATTGAAATACATAGAAAATGCCTTCTGCCCTTCCTTCCTCTCCTCTCCCTGCCCTTCTCCCTCTCCCCCTACTTCCCTCCTTCCCTTCCCTCCTTCTTCCTCTCCCTCTCCCTCTCCTCCCCACTCTCCTCTCTCCAGACCATTTTCTGGATGGTGCATTTTAGATATGTACTCATGAAATATGAGTATAAAGAATAATAGGCTTTATAGGATATTGCAATTCTCAAATATGCAGAAGCTAACTTCATTCTAATAAATCATATTTCCAGTAGAAAAATGATCAGACTGAATTTGAGTTTGCTTTCATCCTTGCTGAGAACTGAAAGATTCAATATGTTTTTAATTACAGCAGCCTAATGGAACTCCAGATCATGCTCTCAATTCTTTCTTTTTTAAAGTACAGGAAATTACAGGTATGCTAGAACTGTGGGGTGCTGGATTATAAGAACTGAGCAAAACGGTAGTTTGGGGGGGGCTCTCTTGATCCAGCTGAAGATGCCATTGCAAGGACCCATGCAAGAGACCACCTCCATTGCCACTAGGCAGCAACCGATTGGCCTGTTTGGAAGATTTAATCCCCTAGGCAAGCCCAACCCTATGCCAAGATGCCAGTACATGTTTTTTTCTTTTAACAAGCACACTGTCCAACGTTTTGTTTGTGCATTAGTCAGGGTATGAAGAAAGAAGAGTTGATTTCCTTAAGTCTTTTGCTTAATGAGGATTAACAAATCTACAACAAAGATGGCGTCCAGAAGCACAGAAATCAAAATGGGTTCTCTTAAGTCAGAGCTCCTCTACTGCTTCCCTGCTAGCTTGGCTGGTTCCCTTCAACCAGCCCTCCCACTGCTGTGTGCCATTTCTAGAGGAAGTGGAGTTTCAATAAACCTGTCCTGCAGATCCTCAAACCTGCCTGCCGATATGACTTTGGAACTAACTGTAAGAGACCCGATCTGATTATGCAGCATCTGCTGGCTTGTAAATCTAGGACTTTGACCACTAAACAGCTTCCTTCCACTTAACATTTTCTTAACCACTTTAATCCTTTGAGGGTCCTTTACTTAAGGAGCTAGATTGTCCAAAAACTTGTCTATTAGTAACGAGATCCATTTTCAGGCTTCAAACTGAAACACAAAAATGACATTTAATGCAACACAAGGCAGAATTGTTTATTTAAAGGAAATAAAGAAAAAAAGGGAAGCATAAGCAGTGAAAGCAGAGGGCATAGGCTCTGTTACATCTTCAATCTCCTAGACAATATGCACAGACCAGAGCTCCAGTGCCTGTGGTTCATATTGCCTCTCTCATGAGCCTTGCCACTGCAACTGCAGGCATTTGTAAAGAAAGGTGGTGTGTGATTTTTCACAGCTGAGGGAGAGTAGGCCCTCCCACAGACAGTGATTACGGGTTATGCATAACTGCATTTCTCAAGTGCTTGAGGCCATTGTGAAGTGTTTAAAACCTCTACTTCAGGCTCCTACTTTCCTTTTAGAGCAATCTCTAAAACACAAAAACATCAAATAGTCAAAATCAATAACAGGAATCTGTTTTTTCCAGAAACTGAAGCTTCATAGCAATTAGCTCAGTTTGGCCTCTTTTTTGTGTGGATCATACCATGATATATTACAGTGCTGACAAGGTGACTGAAATTGAGAAGATTAATATGGTAGCAACTAGATTGAATCCTAAAAATACTGAGCATCTAAATATCTCAATTTCTCCCTCTAGAACATCAAAAATATGTAACTCAATTGGGGTGTACCAGGGTATCGAGTCACTGTTGGGGAGATAAGTCACAGGAAAGATAGAAGGTTTGCTTTCTATTCTGCTGGAAACTACAGACATGCTAGTGTCAAAGATATGGGAATTTTGGCACTTATTTTAGGAGGAAGTAGAGCAATCATGAAGAACTATGTACCTAAGTCACAGGAGGAGATGCCAGAAAGACATGAAGTCAAAGCAGTAGTGCTTCCTGTGCACCAGTTTTAGATATTGACACCATCTGTACTGGGGACATTAGCAACTGCTGTGAATTTCCTGAAATTATTTAAATAAATTTAAATAAAAGGAATCAAACAGAAACAGATTTTCTGTTTCAAAAACAAATCAGCTGGAGGAAAAATCAGAGGATGTGGTTTCCAGTCAGTATATATTCCACTTCTTAACAGCGTAAAAGGTTCTCAGAGTAAATGGAGGTTCAGCATGAACAGTGCACACATCACAGCTCACATGTATTATTTGAGAGCAGGTCTTCTCTGGCCAGTCTAATAAATAGTGAAGTGCAGAATGCTTGGCATAAAAAGTAGCACCATCTGTTCTCAAAGCATGGATCCTTGTCACAGGGAGGGGAGCTGCTGTTGTTTTTCATGAGAAGGTAGGTAGTTGCCTCACTGGAGGTGGGGCTAGCCTGAGTTCTCAGAGTATCAAGTACAGTAACGGTTTTATTATTCTCCGCACCATTCCTTGTCTGATAAGCCCCAGAAGTTATTTACAGCTCAGATCACTCCAAGGTCACTGGATATTACTGCAGGAGAAGACATTGTAAGGCAATGCAGATTGCAAGATGCTACAAGTAAATAGAAATTTCTCCAGGTTACTGTCCTGTGTGGGCCAAATTCATTAAAGTGAAGGCTGGACCAAGCCTCCTGTGGGGAAACAGGTCATGAGCTGAATTCAATGGTGGTATAAATAATGTAGTCAGTACCATTGCAATAACTTAGGCCACTTAATTTTTAGCTCCCTGGAAACAGGATAATATAATTCCACTGCATTTTTCTCTCCATTGAATAGAATTGAGCTAATCAGACGATTTCAATAATATCTGATAGAGAGATACAGGTTTAAAAGATAGTGCAATTCCAACAAATTTTAAGAAAATAACTGGTCACATAGGTGAACAAGACCCTTTTTGTGACTTTTTAGGATAAATGCTGCCGTTTAAACTCCTATCTTATGAACATGAGAATGCACACATTAGAGGGTGTGACAAAAGCCAGTCCATTGCAGAAATTTCACCTTGAACTCAGAACAGAAAAGCTAAACTCCACAGAAAATGAAGCTTCATCAGTCTGGTGCTTGTGGAATCTCCTGTGTGATGGTTTTCTCACTGCGGATCCTCTTCTACCACTGTGAATTTCATCTGATTGATCCATCCCATGAATCCATCCCAATAACCATGAAAAAATTGAAAGATTGTGAGTCAGCCAGCCATATGTAAATGCTGGTAACAACAGAATAAGGACTAGTGCTAAAATTTGTCTGTTCTCAGATGTTTTTTAAACTAGTAGCCAAGTTAACAAGCCACAGTGCTGCAGTCAGTATCTAAACAGTGTGAGGGGGTTTTGCCACATAGAGTATCAGAGGGGTTGCTCATACTATTCTTTACAGTGTTCAGAAATGCACCAATTCCTATGGTGTCAATTGCACTAGAAGATTATCAAGAGCCTTCTATCCTGAAGTTTTTAGCAAATTAATTAAAAGATCTGAACTCTCACGAGTCCAAAAATTCTTTATTATTTAATACCATAATCTTCTTGAAATAAATAAGAAGTCCAGTCATACAAAATAATCCAAAGCCTTTTGCAATGCATAATCCAGTAAAAAGACTGGTTTTGGTTCAAAGTTGGCTAAGCTATTTGCAGCAGGTAGGGACAATAGCAGGATTTTAAAGCAGTCGACTGTTTGAAAGATCCTCTGATAGAAATTTGTGAAGGAGAGCAGTAGCTTGCTGTATAGGGAGGACTTTGTGAAAAGTAAGTTGTTCACATTTGTGCATTTAACAAAAATCATCTCTGGAATGAGGATTTTATGGGCTGAATGTCAGGAACTGCAACACTGTTTCCAGTTTGCACCTCCATTTGTATAAGTTTATATACAAATAAAATCCCAAATCATTGTAACAGCAGCAGCTGAGGATGAAGCACAGATAAGCCAAAGAGGGGTGGAAAACGGTCATTAATATTCATTTATCTGTCTTGCCAAATCACCATTTTTAAAATAAGGCTGGAAAGTCAAACAGAGATGTTTAATTGGGCAAATAACTTCACTGTTTCCTTATGCTGCGGAAAGGAAATTCAGAAGATTTCCAGATATTAATCTTTTAATTAAGCCAGAGGAAATCCTTGGGTGATGAGAAACAGTTACAAAGGGGACCTCAGGGATTGCCTCGTGTAAACTGCAGGGCTAATCCAGGGATTCAAGCATGGATATCAATCACATCCTGTCTAACTGTCTATTCAACTGGTACTTAAATTCATCCTGCAGCTAGTTACACTGAAGGATATTCAGTGTGGCTTTTAATGCACTTGTGCTGACAATGTCTCTCTCAAAAGCCTTTATCAGCTATTTACAGGATAATTATATCTGCTCTTTGGACTTTGTTCTCTTTTTCTGGTGCTCTTCACTTTCTCTGGCCCCTTTTATAAAGAGATGTTCAAATGCTGGTGTGTAAAAGCAATATGTTAATCTGGACCTTTAAAGCATCCTGGAAGATGTACCTAGATGCAGCAACACCAGTGTAATCTGTAGTACGAAGGCTGCCAGCTTTTCATTGATCAAATACATCACGCTCAATAAGGCAGTTCTGCAACTGGCTTCATAACTCCCATGGGGTCCTTTATAGTGTTGCTAGGAATCTGTAAGTGAGGTATCATCTTTTTTTTTTTTCTCTTTCATCCCTCAGCATACGTACTGTTCACTTTAACTGGCTGAATGTTCTTTAATGATTTTGAGAGTGATTAATATTAAACAGTGTTGAACTGGACACTGCTTTCAGATAAACCTTAGAAATACCTATAAAAAAAGCTTTGTCCTCTTTTTACAGCTGAGGGTTGTTTTGTGCCAATGATGTGAAAAAGTCATGAGTCAACAAGGAGCAATAATCTAGTTTTTCTTACAAATAGTTGCATCCTAGGTTTTTAGCAAGACAAGGTTTAATGGGGTAGAATAAATTAGTGGAAGTTGTCTCAGAAGTACTGAATGATGCTTCCTCTATTCTGGGAGTTTTTTATATGTTTTCATCTAATTTGTCAATGATTCAATTTTATAAAAGACTTTTGCCTTCTAATTAGAAGGGAAGCCTCCAGGAACTTTTATTCCTTAGAGAACAATGCAAATAAAATGAAATTCAGGAAACAAAATAACCATTTAAGTTATTCCCTGAGCTGTTTATACCTCACCTATGTATAGACAAACAATGGAATATTTAAGGGAATAGATTAAAAAGCAGCAATGTAGGCAATCCTAGGATTTGTCACACATTGTGTTCCTGGGGCACAAACTTCAAAAAGGTGAAAACTTTACAGATTTCTTTGCTTTACTACTCCCTCTTCTGCTGCCCCAATACATCTGCCTATGCGAGAACAGTGAATAAGTAAGTCATTTTGCCTATCGGGGAGAAAGAGCATTGCGTTTTATGGACAAGTTTATCTCGTTCCTGCTTGCACACCTCAGCAGGCTTTACATGAGGAGAGGGAAATGAGTGCTCTGTGAGAAGCAGGCTGAGTTTGGGATGGAACCCTGTACTGGGGAACACTGGTCCAAGGCTTGCCTTCTCCACCTGACATTGCTCAGTGATCTGCATTACCCCCAATGCCAGGAGACTAGCTGATGGAACTGGTCCATGGCATGGTTATGACTAATTTTTCTCACAAGTAGATACATCCTAGATTTTTAACAAGCCAAAGTTTCTCACCCTTAGTGGAGGGTGAGAGAAAGCCCGGTCCCCAGAGGGAGTGTGAATTAACAGAGTTTTGCTGCACACTCATGTACCAATACAGTGATGTAATACATAAAATAACTATCTAAAACAGCCTAGCTAGATGAACAACACTCAAAAAGTTGTTGTATTGTGTTTTTTCCAAAGATTTGCTCTAAACTCTAAGGCACCCACCCAGACTCAAACAGTAGATTTTGTGGCCAGACTTCGTACTTGGCTGACTTCAGCTGGGGTCCTAAATACATATTTTGGCAGCTATTTGGGAACTGACAGAGCACCAAGAAACCTCACTGAAATCATTGCCTTTGAAAACCAGGCCTCCTTCATTTCTATGCTGAAAATGGACTTAAAAGCCTTCATTTAAACACCTAAGATTGAAAATATTGTCTAAAGGTTTTACATTAACCATAGATTAAACAGAACAGCCAGCCAGCAACGAAATAAATGAAAGTCATTCCCTGCCCTGACAAATGTTGGTTTTTCTCTCTTAAAAACCATCTGAGTTATTGTTTTGCAAGTGCCCCCTGAGCAGTTCCTGTGTTTTCAGAGGCTAGGCTTGTTTTCCTCCTGCACCTATCACAGCTGTGCTGAAGCTGTGCCGTCAAGGGATCAGCCGGGGTTTATGCACTCAGCTGCAAAGACACGCAAGTAGAATACAGCAAATTTCTTTTTAATCCTGCTGCCTTGTCATCATTGTAGCAGCTTTTTTAGATCCTCAATTGTCTGCA
>NW_010397537.1:25689-27683 GCF_000710305.1 Buceros rhinoceros silvestris | reverse complement strand
ATTCCTGCGGAAGGCATGCCACAATCAGAAACCAGTATTTTTTTTTCTTTACCTCAGTCCGAACAAACTCAGCCTAGCTGCTCATTTTCTCTCTCTTCAACCAATAATAACTTTAAAGTATATCGCTGCCTCCTCAAATCTTTGTTTCACTTATCATTTCCTTTGTTTTTTACCCCAGAAATGTGAACTTTTAATCTACATCTTGCTTTAATTCTGTTACACTTAGTTTTTAACACATGTGATCCTAATTCAGTGCCCTTTTTTCTGGAACTTTCTAAATTTCCCATGCAACTCATTTAGATGGCATTCATCATTTTCTGACTCATTTTTATTTCCCTCTCTCTATCCTCTTTTCCCTATTAAGAGAAAAACACAAATTAAAAAAAAAAAGGACTTAAATTTCAGTCAAAAAAAGCCAGTCATTTATTTTCTAGTACGTCTTCATGTGAAGTGGTCCGCAGAAAAATGTCTTGTGAGTGATGCACGTGAAGTGGCATGTTTGCCTTGGAGTTGTCTAATTTTAACCTTTTCTTCAGCCTGGGAAGACAAACAAAAAGCTGTATGTGAAAATGAGAATAAAAAGCACCTTTTCTTCTTAAGTCTCATACTGGAATGAATGTTAAACGCCGGTTCCCATCTCCTGAAAGCAAGCTTCTCGCAGGCAGACAGCCATTTCAGAAAGCTACATGCTTTGTAACAGCAGCAGCAAAACTAGGGAAGTTCCCTGCAGCTCTAAACAGTATCGCAAAACTTCTATCTGTATAGGTTTATGTTAAAGTAATGCTGTTGAGAACAGTCTGTGCTGCCTTTAGTTTGCAGGGTTACACGCCTTCTCCACTCACTGCAGAAAACAATACAAAGAACGAAGAGGCAATACCAGACTGAAAACAAACAGACCAAGCAAACCACGGGCGAATGGCTTCCTGAAGTTTTCAGAAGTGTCCAAGGACTGTTCCCGCAGAGAAACACACATTGAGTGTGGAGACACATTAAAGGACTGACTGAAGGTGAAGCTGGTGCCTGTCTTCTCTGTTTTCTCTTTAGACCAGCAAGGAGCAAACATCGTTCCTGTGGCAGAAATACTTATCCTAAGGGCGGCAATAAATTAGGCCTCCAGTGCAGACACTGCTACAGGACATGCCCAAGGCAAATTGCTGCAAAGTGGTCTCTCCATGGACATTTCCCTTACTGCTAAGGAATAATTACTCCTGTCCCCTGGACCACCCCAGCCTGCTGTAACAGCCCACCATAATGCCCTGGCAGGAGGCTGGTGCCGCAGGAGCTGCAGAGCCAGCTTGGCACGGGTGCTCCAGCAGCACAGGAGATGGAACAAGCAGCCTCTTGGAATCAGCTGCCTGGGACATGATCTCCAGAGTGAGCAGCACAATGCAACAGAACTGTGCTTACCCTCTCAGATTTTTTTCCCCCACTCCTATGGATTCATCAGCTTTGGGTTGGAAAGCCTCTTGGTTCTCACTGGAGGTGGTACTGTGCTGATATGCCTGCACACCAAATATATTGAGAGAATTCCTACTGTGAAATAAAATGAGTTAAGGAGAGGACAAAGGAGCACACATATGTATTCCTAATAAAAATATAAACCCACATGTGGTCTGATACATTTCAGTCATATTGATTTGACAAGTTCCTCTTGGCAGTAAGAATGAAAAAGAAGTCAGTGAAGTGGCATGTGCATGTGCTTACAAACCATTTTCTAACCATGTCAGATGGACTCAGGCTTCTCTTCTGCGGACAGCAATTTTTTTTAGCCTGAAATATATTCAAAAGGTTTGGGACAGGGGATCACCTTCACAGCTTCACAACTTGTAACTGAGGCTAAAAACTGTCAACATATTCAGCAATTTTAGACGTGGACAGGCAATCCTCAGACTTCTTGCTGTGAAGACTTCTGGCCTGTGAAGACTTACAGCTTTTTCCCTGGAACAGGTATTTTCACCTCCTTCAGGTGTTTCGCTCATACCTGTTTTGCCCTG
>NW_010397537.1:25060-25592 GCF_000710305.1 Buceros rhinoceros silvestris | reverse complement strand
CTGCTGAACTGAAAATTTTAACTCAAGTTCTTACAAAACTTACAGTTTTGATCCAAAGATCGTTATCAAACCATTTACCTGACTCAAGCAATACAATTATTTCACTTTACAGATACTGCAGACTAAATTTTGAAAAATATGTTAATTTCATGATCAGCTTAAACTGCCATAAACGAGCCTTGTGGCTAATAGAAGAAATCTCACTTTGCTCCCAGTCCTGGTGGTATTTCTGGTACATGGAGCCAACATTCATAGCTCTGCTGTTGCGGGGTAAGGAGACTGAGTCTGAAGCCCATTCAGGACATAACCTTGGGTTCGGTGATGCTGAGACCTACTTTTTGACTTCACAAGATTTCAGACACAAAAGCAGATGTGGGGGAGAACAAGATGAAACCTTCTCTCAAGTATGGATTCAGTTCAGAATCCACTTCAGATGGCAACTGATACAGAACTTCATTTATAACTCCAGACTTGGATCCCCATTCCACTAAAGTGCATGACAATACTCCTTTGTACATTTATCTCCATTTAT